>NC_068981.1:175510818-175512626 GCF_001194135.2 Octopus bimaculoides | reverse complement strand
ATATATATATATATACATGCGTTTGTGGTTTGTGTGTGGAAAGAGAGAGAGTGGGGTAGGGGTAAAGACATGTAGTGTATATGAAATTACGTATATGCGTGTGAATGTGTGTATATATGCATATATAGGTGTATATATTCGTGAGAAAGAGAGAATGAGCAGCTTTCTGCATACTTATGTATGCGTGCGCATATATGTGTTTGTAAGTATACAGATATAAAAATATACGTATGTATTTGCACATGTATACTTATGTACGCAAGTACATACATACATACATACATACATATATATGTACACACACATATACACTTATCTATGTGTGTGTGTCCATATGTATATTTTTATAGTGTTTGTATGCATACTATTAAAGATATTGAGAGCGGTCAATATACCATTTTATGTTTTTATTTTATTTTAAGAACTGAAACCATTTTTGCTTTTTGTATGAGTAACTCCGGCATGAATTGTATTCCATATTTGCAACAGAGACACATTGATTTGATGCTGTAAACTCTGCTGCTTACACATCTACTTCTAGTGTTTTTGTTATCCAAGTTTTTATTCTGACGTTCGTATTCTCTAATGACACGTTAGCATAGTCGTACATCTAGTGAATATTTTACACCTATTTTCTCTCCGTAGGAAATGTTCCTTAAGCGAATACTAACAGTTCAGTTTGAAAACGAGGCACTTGCATAAACGCAACCATACAAACGTACACACACATGCATATCGTCACATGTACACACATACACAAGTTGGTAATTAAATGTAGTTGAATGGGGATGTACTGAATAACGTACGTAAAAAATGGCTAAATGAATTTAAAGTCGGTAAAAGAAAACAAATATTTAATATTGGTAGAAATTACACGGTGTAACATTTCTTTTTTCTTTACTTTTCATCTTTTTTGTCTTTTGTTTGTCCGTAAATGTTAATTCCTATTTGCTTCTAACTAGAAATCAAAAGAAATTATTACACTTCCCTTCAAACTTCGCTTTTCTGACCCGGACATCGTTGTTTTGAAACTGACCTATTTTCCATTATATTTCAGACAGATTCAACGCCGAATTGCTGAAGCCAGCTGCTTGACCTTAACCACTTGAGCATGTCCCTTAATGGCTGACAATATGTGCATCTCTGATCATAAGCAGTTGTAGTGGGGGATCATCATAGCCATGTGTCGGGGATTGAATAAATGTAACAAAAGGTAAGTTTGAAGGAAATATTAGTCATTTTTCAGGTTTTCCAGGGGTAAGCAAATAAAAAATAACCGTTGCTACTCAAAGATAAAAGTCTTATTAAACAGTGTTATGAAACAAAAATGGACGTAATTTCATTAAGTTAAAATTCATTCCACACCAAAATGCATTTTCTCGCCTAAGTTGGGGGTGGAATCTGGTCTCTGCCGGCAAGATGACTGTTAAGAAAATGCTTTGCTGTAACCAGATCTTACCAGTGAAGCGTTGTCTATTCAAGTCTACTTTGATTTGTGGCTATAGATATTCACACCTATAAATATCATTCACAAAGAATTTCGGAAGGCATATTTTGCAGAATTACAAAAAGAAGACTAAGGTAAATGACTAGAAGTGGTAAGTCACATGAATTGAGATAATGCATTATCTAATATATGAATATGTACTCGTATAGTTGAATATATATATCTATATTTGTTTGTGTGTGTGTGTGTGTGTGTGTGCGTGTGTGTCTGTGTCTGTGCATTTATATATATATGTATGTATATAAACATATGATACATATATATATACATACATATATATATATATATATATATATATATA
>NC_068981.1:175506613-175510483 GCF_001194135.2 Octopus bimaculoides | reverse complement strand
TTTCGTTAGAAAGATGTAACATGATATGAGAGGCTAAAAGAAAAGAAAAAACAATAGAAAA
This sequence comes from Octopus bimaculoides, assembly GCF_001194135.2. Taxonomy (NCBI): domain Eukaryota; kingdom Metazoa; phylum Mollusca; class Cephalopoda; order Octopoda; family Octopodidae; genus Octopus; species Octopus bimaculoides. The sequence continues at coordinate 175,510,422 of NC_068981.1, read as the reverse complement.
AGGAAAGATTGTAATGAAGAAAAACATTTTGCGTTTACATTCAATGACGCGCGCACGTGTCTGCACAAATGCCTACACACACGCACACACGCACACATCCACCAAGCGTCAAACAGCTGCATGGAAAAACATTTCTCCCGTTTGTGTACGCACATGTTTTTCTGTGCGGGGGTGGGGAGGCGTGCGTGCCTGTGTGTATGAGCGTGTAGAAGATTAGACGTCAAAGTCCAACAGTTTATCAGCAGCGTAAATACCTTCAAAGTAGTTTATTCCGATATAATTCTGTCTCTCTCTAATTACAAATTCAGTTATCATCAACAAAAATTAGATTGCAAATAGTTTTTTATGCAGTAATTATTTATACTCTTACCAGCAACTATCAATTTGAAGGTTTTAAGAAAATTGTTAATTGGCTCAATGGCTAACTGGATCAACAAACATATAGCAACATCATCGTAGACAGTATTTGAAAACTCATTTTAAACGTTGTATATGTGTTTTGTTTGTTGCTTTCGAAAAATTGGATTAAACACTAAATTACTGTAACGATCGTGTTAAGACTATGAAGTTTTACATAACAGGTGTGACTGTGTGGTAAGATGCTTCCTTCCCAAACACATGGTTCTGGGTTCAGTTCCACTGCGTAGCGCCTTGGGCAAGTCTTCTATTATAGCCTCGGGCCTTGTGAGTGGATTTGTTCGACGGAAATTGAAAGAAACCCGTATCATATATGAAGTTATATATGTGTGTGTGTGTGTCTTTGTGTCTGTTTGTCCTCTACCGCCACTTCACAACTGGTGTTGGTCTGTTTATGCCCCCCCTCCCCGTAACCAAAGAGTTTGGTATAAGAGATCGATAGAATAAGTACCAGGCTTTTAAAAGAAAAATAAGTAGTAGGGTCGATACGTTTGACTAAAAATTCTTCGCAGTCTAATGACTAAAATAAGTAAATGGTAAAAGATAGAAGATAAACACTATTTTCCTGTAATGAATATTAACAACGATCGTATTAAGAGTATAAAGTTTCACATAACAATAATATCAAGTATTTTGAAGGTAAGAATTATGAATAAAGACAAAAAGAAGAGAAAGAAAAAAGTGAGAGAAACAGCAAAGAACGGAAATGGAATTTTCAGCAAACGAATATTATCACTTATTGGAATCTTTTATGATAAATGCTAACCTTTTCCATACTTCAGTTCAGTGTCATTGCTCTTGAAGCATTTCTAAGTTCCTGACAATAATATTTCAGTATTTCCTGTCTAATCTAGAATCTAAACAGTAGTCGGGTGAGCTGCAGTAATACAACCGCGGTTCTCACAATTCAACTGTGAACTAATCTCATGCATCAATTTTTTTTCCGCCAGACAGTCAACGTCGAGAAAATATAATAATAATAAGGCAAAATAAAAACAGTGAAAAGAAAAAAAACAAACAAAAAAAAAACGAACGAACGAACAAATGTAGAAAAGAAAAACGTAAAGCAAACCAGAAAATTGTAACACCAAGTAAGCTTCTATATATACATACACGCGCACACACACACATACATATTTACACATACAGACATATATATATATATTTAAAACATCACGTAACCAAAACTAAATCTGTTGCTTAGAGAGTAAAAGAGACTGTATGTCTTGTGCTTTGCATAAGGTAATTCATAGTGTTTATGTTTGAAACTTGTCAAAGTCGACTCAGCTATTATCTTATCTACCAATAATAAGTACATTGACTATCAAATTACATTGATTTTAGAGGAAGGCCATCATCATCTTCACTGTTGTTATTGTTTTGACACTGAAGTATAACTTCTTAGATTTATTTATGGCGCATTTCTTATTTCTTTATTGCCCACAAGGGGATAAACATAGAGGGGACAAACAAGGACAGACAAAGGGATTAAGTCGATTACATCGACCCCAGTGCCTAACTGGTACTTAATTTATCGACCCCGAAAGGATGAAAGGCAAAGGCAACCTCGGCGGAATTTGAACTCAGAACGTAACAGCAGACGAAATACCGCTAAGCATTTCGCCCAGCGTGCTAACGTTTCTGCCAGCTCGCCTCCTTTTTATGGCGCATTTCTGCCAACAACTTCAGTTATACTTGGTATATAACTATCATGGTGTGTTGCTTCTTTATTATAGAATATTGATCACTGGGTCCAAATTCTCTCATATTAACAATTATGGAAATTTCTGATTTCATGTTTTTACGAGTACATTAATGAATAAATAATGCATGGATGGACTTTTTACTCAGGATTCGAACCACATTCATACCATAGTTTACATGGAGATGTCGACACGTTTGCATCAACGGCTAAGGGATGAAACGTAAAGTTGTTCCCAAGGACTCCCATTATACACGTAAATACATTTGTGTGGGATGCATGCGAACACGTGCATGCGAACATTGCATGCGAACATTGTCTAGGTTTGGCTTGACAATTGCCAAGAAACAACAACTGTAAACATGTTGACTAAATCCATCTTACCAGAATCTACGGAAATGCGGAAGTACACTGGATAATACACCAATACTACTGCCCTTATGATATTCACAATTGGCTGCCAGTGTGTGCAGCAAGGTCTTCAGCTAAGCAGATTATATCTGGAATAATAAATACAGCATATCTGAAATGATTGATATGGAATATTTTGAACAATATATACGCATGTTTCACCAAGTTATTCGGCCAAATATTTCCTTATCACATATATCTGTTCCATCAGAGCTCAACTTGAAATACATGAAATCTTTTCTACTCCAGGCACAAGGCCGGAAATTTTGGGGAAGAGGGCCAGTCGATTAGATCGACTCCAGTACGTAACTGGTACTTAATTTATCGACCCCGAAATGAAGAAAGGCAAAGTCGACCTTGGCGGAATTTGAACTCAGAACATAAAGACAGACGAAATACCGCTAAGCATTTTGCCCGGCGTGCTAACGTTTCTGCCAGCTCACCGCCTTAACAGTATCAGATAATATCATGCAATGATCTCAAATCTGTACATGATTTCTTCCTAGAAGAAATTCCGTAGAGTATTTTAAAATCCATCTGTCTGATGTTTTTAATCCAGTGGTATGTTCATATAATACTTACTACGACTATATTTTCCTTCTGTATTTTTCTTCCAGTGTTAACTACTGAAGCAACATCAGTCTCTCCTCTACTCATATTAGTCGTTTCCACTCCTGTCTATCACAAGTGTCAGTTGGGTTCCTTTTCTTAATCTCCTAAGGACGTATTTGTGAAGTCGTTTTTCTTTATACCACACACGCGAGCGCACGCGTGCATACACACACATTCATACAGGAGGACATACACGCATGTGTGCTTGAAAAGCTAGTTATAAACTAGAAGCTACTTTCAACGTTTGATAACAAGACGGGACTTGACGATGAGAAGGATATAAATTACATTAAACTTGAATGACTCTTTAAAGTTAAATATATATTGCTTTGAATAAGAGGCTTTGTTTGATTGGGCCAGGCTGAGAAAAACATTGCAATCAATTACTGCTTAATTTTAAGTTACCGTTCCCCTACCACCCAAAAAGTCCTTCCCAATCCTAGAAATCATAAAGCCGGTTTCCTGGATTCTGTGGCAAATAGACGGGACGCGGTTTCTCGCAGGATCATTCATTTTTGACAGCTGAGGGGATTGGAGCAACGTGAAATGAAGTGTTTTGCTCAAGAACACAACGCGTCACCTGGACGAGGAATCGGAAGAACAACAGCTTATCACTAAGCCACGCCACACCCCCACTGCTATTTACCGTTTCTGTTATATATATGTG
>NC_068981.1:175504843-175506249 GCF_001194135.2 Octopus bimaculoides | reverse complement strand
CCGATAGAATAAGTGCTGGGCTTACAAAGAATAAGTTCTGTGGTCGATTTGCTCAACTAAAGGCAGTGCTCCAGCGTGGCCGCAGTGAAATGATTGAAACAAATAAAGGAATATATACAGGGAGAGAAAGAGAGCCAGAGAGAGTGTGTGTGTGAAAGAGAGATACATGTACAAGTACACGTATACGTGCGTATATATTTTGTACATACATATGCATATACATGTATGTCCATCTTTCAGTCTACACACACACATAGACAACACGCACGAACACACACACATACACACACACATATATATATAACAGTCTTACATATGTCGCCCTTTCAACGCCTAACCACGCTCATGCGCCCGGTTTCCCGGTTTCTATGGCATATGTGCCCCCCCCCCAGCTAGACGGGACGCCAGTCCAACGCAGCGTTACTCAAGAAACAGGAAGAAAGAGTGAGAAAAAGTTAGGGTGAAAGTATTACACCCCTCTGCCGGAGCCTCGTCTGAGCTTTAGGTGTTTTCGCTCAATAATCACTCACAACGCCCGGTCTGGGAATCGAAACCGCGATCCTCCGACCGCGAGTCCGCTGCCCTAACCACTGAGCCATTGCGCCTCCACTACTTACACATGTGCTATACGTATATGTTGTGTGTCTGTCTATATATGTTATGTACCTGAGTCTTGTATCCAAAGGCTGCCTTTTGTCAATTTATCGATCTTACTAGGAAAAAAAAAAATCCCAAGAATCTCTTCGTGTATCATAACCTATCCCTAACACTGATCCGAAGTGGGTTGCTAGATGTTTAACACTGGGCGATGGCTGAACAGTTCACCGGTATGGCAGCCACGTTATGCAAGTTTTGTCGTTATCACGACCCCCTCCCCCTCATTAACTTCCTATATCGTGTGAACCTTCCTTATTTCATTACTTCATCCTTCTATCGCTCTCATCCACCCTGCCCTTATTCTTCTTTGCGTCATCAATGTCATTGTTCGTAGCATCGTCACCTCGCTCTAGTCGCCATCGTCATCAACGACATCATCATCACTGTCATCATCAACGTCGTCGTCGTCGTCGTCGTCGTCATCGTTGTCATCATCACCGTCATCGTGATTGTCGTCGTCGTCGTCATCATCATCATCATCATCATCATAACCACATCATCATCATCATCATCATCACCATCATCCACCTCCTCCTCTTCCTCCTCCTCATCATCATCCTCATCATCATCATCATCATCATCATCATCCACCTCATCCTCATCCTCATCCTCATCCTCATCATCATCCTCATCCTCATCCCCCCTCCTCCTCCTCCTCATCATCATCATCATCATCTTCATCATCATCATCATCGTCATCAATGTCGTCATCATCATCATCATCCACCTCCTCCTCCTCCTCATCATCA
>NC_068981.1:175495660-175497088 GCF_001194135.2 Octopus bimaculoides | reverse complement strand
TTGAAAAATATATGTTCACGAAGTATTTTGTGTTATACACAACTTATACAAAATTTTAAAACAAAATAGGTCTTTTAAGAGGTGAAAAATGCAACTAACATGGGAGCCGATGTGTCTACCGTCCGTCCATGATGATAGATAGATAGATAGATAGATAGATTCATAGATAGATAGATAGATAGATAGATAGATAGATAGATAGATAGATAGATAGATAGATAGATATACTTTGTCACACTACGACAAAAATTGTGTTGTCTTGGTAGTCGGTGACGTATGGTAACAAAGATATCTTTTTTTTTTTTTTAATCCACTGCCGTTTTACTATCGTACTTCGGATTTTTATTCAGTCCGGCGGCTAATCGCAATATATATTAATGAGTACTTTTCACAAGAGATGTTCAACAACTGTTGGCGATAATCACGAATTATATAAGGTTATGATATATAAGTGAACAGAGAGAATAATAAAGGATTTAAACAGAACATGGATATGTTCCTATAAACACAGACACACTCATATGGAAGCGCAGTTGTGGTTACGTCCCGCAATACCTCCGGCAAGTGTCTTCTACTATAGCCTCGGACCGACAAATACCTTGTGAGTGAATTTGATAGACAGAAACTAAAAGAAGCCCGTTGTTGTTTTTATTTGCGTGCACGCGCGTGTGTGTGTGTTTGTCATCCATCACCGCTTGATAATCGATGTTGGTGTGTTGACGTCTTCGTTTCTTAGTGGTTCGTAAAAAAAAATCCATAGAATAATTACCAGGCTAAAAATAGGTTCTGTGGGCGATTCATTCGACTAAAAAGTCTTCAAGACGGTGTCTCGGCCTGGCCGCTGTCTAATGACTGAAACAAGTAAAAGGTTAAATGATAAAATATATACACAGGTATACATATATGTATGTGTCTGTGTGTATCCGTGCTTTGTTTGTCCCTGCCGTTGCTTGACACCCAGTATTAGTTTGTCTACATACTCGTAGCTCAGTTGTTTGGCATGAGAGAGCGTTAGAATTAATACTATACATGAAATGATAAATACCGGTGGCGATCTGTTCGACTAAGCCCGTAAAGGCTGTGCCCCAGCATGGTCGCAAGTAAATCATAAAACACATATAAAATATACATAGTTAAAGCCAACTTTAATATGATGGTTGATGGAAAATATTTAACATTATATAGCATTACAAAATTTTTTTTTATTTGTACAATATAGGCGTAGGAGTGGCTGTGTGGTAAGTAGCTTGCTTACCAACTACATGGTTCCGGGTTCAGTCCCACTGCGTGGCACCTTGGGCTAGTGTCTTCTACTATAGCCTCGAGCCGACCAAAGCCTTGTGAGTGAATTTGGTAGACGGAAACTGAAAGAAGCCCGTCGTATATATGTATATGCATATATATGTGTATGTTTGTGTGTCTGTGTTT
>NC_068981.1:175488987-175495596 GCF_001194135.2 Octopus bimaculoides | reverse complement strand
CCCCAACATCGCTTGACAACCGATGCTGGTGTGTTTACGTCCCCGTAACTTAGCGGTTCGGCAAAAAGAGACCGATAGAATAAGTACTAGGCTTACAAAGAATAAGTCTTGGGGTCGATTTGCTCGAGTAAAGGCGGTGCTCCAGCATGGCCGCAGTCAAATGACTGAAACAAGTAAAAGAGTAAAGAGTTATATGAATGAACATATTACGTATTGTGTAAACTTGCTTGTCTTCATAGAATTTGGTCCTCCATACCCTCTCATTCTTTCTCGCTTTATTTCTCCTACCATCGCCACCGTATTCTATTAGCCGCAATCATACTTATTATCGTAGTATCCATTTAAACTCTTCGCCTGTTCTTGTAGAGCATTTCAAAGACTGGAAGTTTTCTGCAAGGTGAACGCTTCCTTTACAAACGCATCCCATTCCATTTACGGCCACGTGTCTCCGACGCACCTTGTAAGCTCTGATTTCTACAGACTAGCAGTTTTCAAATGGAATCTGATACGAATATATATATGTGAAAAGTTGCTTGAGATCAAACGAGGAAAAAATAAACCTGTGTTAGCTACTTGAATCAAGTGATTTTTGCCTGTTGATTTTCTGGCATTGTTTTTTTTGTTTTACCAGAGAAACAAACACCGAGAAATCCCTAATTTTTTTGTTTTTTGAAAGTAGTTTCTCTCATATGCGTCTGCGTGTGCGCGCGAATGTGGTGTGAGTACGAGTGTGAATGTGTTTGTGAGTGCATGTATAGATGTGTATATGTGTGTGTGTGTGTGCATATGTGTGTGTGTTCATTATACGTGGTTAGTTGTTGCTGGGGCGCATGCTGCAGCCAGATCAACGCTTATTGTGTCTCTGGACGTCGAAATGCGATGGTTTATGATGTGCAAACACTTGATTACTTCGAATCCTTCGTTGATGATGTATCCCCACTCATCCAGGAGTATTAACTTACACATGGAGTGTGTATTCGCTTATACAGTGGCAGCTACAAACATGCTAAAGTGGCAACCAAGAATAGTTTAGACGGTTCAAATATGGAGAAGTAGCAACACAGAAAAATGGCATCTAGGGCAGAACGGGGCAGCACCGGAGTCAATAGATTTTTGTCAGGGCTTTCAGAAATATATTCTCAAGTAATCCAGAGCAGGGGATTAGGAAACCTGAAATAGGCTGTCTTATCCGAAACGAACAGCACAAACAGCCGGAGGCTGACCAGTCGTAAGCAAGCCTATCTGACGCTTTATTCTAACGGCAAAGCATTTTAACAGATGCTGTAAAGACACTGCCAATATACAGCTGATTTTGAGGAATTTTCAGTTTGTTCTACCACCACCATTCTAAGTAGTTTAATCAACGGAGGAATTAAACTAGGAAACTATAGCCTTATGTTTTTGATAAGTTACATCTTCCAGGTGTTGTTCTAAGCACTGTTTCTTGCCAGTACGATAGAGACACAAATATCTGATAAATCGTATGGAGCGTGTTGATTTACGTGATTCGATAATCTGAAGAATGTAGAAAGACATACATGCGTGGTTTGTCCTCAACTCGTCGACGTTTAGCTGTCTAAAAGATGTCGGCTGGAAAGATATATTGTTACCATCAGTAGTTGGTACAGAGTTAATGTAGCTCTAAAAATGAATAAAAATAAATAAATAAATGAATGAATAAATAAATAAAAAAGACCGGCAAGCTAGTATAAATCTGAAGTAGATATGTGAGATTTTGATGTATGGTAAGACGTAACGTTGAGAAATGGTTTCTTGGAATCTTTGCGGGATACTAAGTAACTTCTGAACGCAGAATAAGATTTAGAGAAAGGAAGCAAATTAGAGATTTTTTTTTATATTTGTATTGTATTAAATTTCTTATATTTTTCACATGAAATATATTGTGTTTGGAGGAAACATATACATTAATTTTAGCAAATTCGTCTTGTCATCCTAAGATCCCTGCCTGTGTCATCAAGTTATCTATTGATGCGATTGTTTTAATGTATTTTGCATATGTTGTTTTACGTGTTGAAAATCGGTTGTATTTTAATATTAGTAATAACTCTATGCTTGATATCCGGTTTTATGGATGGAACTTTTTATCAAATTACATGTTTAGAGGCTTTTCTTCCAACGCACAAATATACAATTTCTTATACATACACACGTGTGTGTATGTGTGTGTGTGTGTGTTTAAGATCATGTTCACACATTGTGTGTGTCTGTGAGCATGTAAGATTAGGTTCACGTCTCTGTTTATGGTTATGTAGGTGTATGTAAAGAAATAATTGCTGAATCACGAGACTTAAAATACATATTTTTATATATTTCATGAGAAGATGCGCTAGAAAACAACGTACAAAGAGACAGGAACATAAGCACACATGCGCGGTTTTACTTTATTTCTTAAAACACAGCCATACATCCACACATCCATTCAGCCACACGTCCATGCAGCCACACACACATACATCAACCAATGGATTAAATTAGGCCATGACTCTAACCCCACCATCAGAATTATTTCTCAAACATTGTGCTATGGCTGCTTGGTTTCCAATTTTTATTAGTCGGTCCAGTTTGTCCAACATTTTGTTAGTTGTCTTCTCTTTCATTTATGCTTTCTTGGTATCCAGTCTGTGCGTTTTTTCGTCCACTTGTAGCTACTATGGTATTTGTACTAAGGTGTGTTTCCGAACATTCCTCTTTGATAGCACTTACTTGTCTTAAAAAATCCAATGTGATATTTAGAAAGTTAGTTACATTTCGGTTGATATTAAGTAAGCCAAACTCCTTCAATATATTCTATGCTGTACTTCTTGATTCTGTCCCGAGCGTGGCCATTCATATAGTGCAATATTTTCTATACTAGTGAAAAATCTATATTCAAATTTTTATTCTATTTTTATTAATAGAACTAGGACTTAAAAGTATACTTGTCGATAACTATTCTCACAAACCCTGTAATAACTGTAGTCGTGCCTGTACCACATTGACTCGCCAAATGTTTTTCGTACCTTCGTTCTGAAAAGCCTATGTCAACGCAAGCATTTTTCTTTACGTTTTTCGTTATTGTAAATGCTAACACATTGCCTAATTACCTGTTCTAATTCCAACTCATAATCTATTCCTTTGTATCGTTATTTTTGCTGAATATGCATTGAGGCTCCACTCAACCCTCCTAAGCACCCTATTCTGAATGTCCCAGCATCAGTTATTGACGATTGCTATCGTCATCAGTCAATTCGCCGATTTGGGCGCTGGAAGTTTTGCACTCCGAGAATATTACATTCACCTTCTATTGATTCCACCTCTCTCTTCGATGACCTAGCATGTCGTCTGCTCCGGCCCGTTTTGGATGACCCGATGTTGTTCAATTTTCCTCACACTAGTGTATTTGGAGAATTCAGTCAGCACACACCAAATGGTTGGAAATGTCTGCAAAATTTGTGAGGCCTTTACACCCCACTTCCCATAGCAGCTAAATCTACACAATGCTAACGTTTATGTAAAATGCCAGTCCTGTTTTCTGTTGGACTAATATGTGACATACGATCTCAAGAACGCTTTGTAGACGTCAGACTAAATCCAGCCATCCTTCTTCGGACAGTATCATCGACTTATCACCTGGTTTAATGAAAAACTCATTAATAATAATCTCATCTGACAGAAGACTGCAACTTTGACCTCTGATCCAAGTAGACCACAATATACCTCTTTGGCCTTGAAGATGGCTTCCGAATATAATAGCCTGGGGAGGATCAACGGACAAATAACCTTACGTTCAAACCGACCTCGGGCCACGTGCATTTACGCATTCTACTCTTCGTGTAGCTATATTGATCCAGGTTTCGCAGCTCTAATGAATACGAATTAGGTGCCGATGCAGCCCTTTCTCTCTCTCTCTCTCTCTCTCTCTCTCTCTCTCTCTCTCTCTCTCTCTCTCTCTCTCTCTCTCTCTCTCTCTCTCTCTCTATGTCCCCTTAGCTGTCATATCTTCGATACTCCACTTGGTCAAAAGTGATTGGGTTGATGGTATATCTACGTCAATACGTGGTTATATGGTATATGAAATGAAGTGATATTCATTCGTGAATGATGGTTGGTGATAGTATTTGGAAATGCAAACAACTACAAATCAGAAAATGACTAAAACAAGTGATGAAGTAGACAAATATATTATCCAAGTACCGTGACTTATCTACACATGCCACATAGTGAAAATTCATGCTGTTCACCCACTTGAATTACACATCTTAGCTCTCTTGTAAAAGTATTTGTCCACTGAGCGGGCTTGAAGTGTTTATGCTTTAATGATGAGGTCTGATACTACCGAAACATGTCTCCAGTTGTCCTCTTACCTGCTAACAAAGTTTTAAGAATGAAGATTAAATCGTAAAATCGATTCTTTAATTATTCACGTTATCTTCTCTTTTCTTTATGATCCGCGTTCAATTGCCACTTGCGATGTTTGTTTTGTTTTCTATTTACAACGATGAGTAAAATTTTAATTCATTCATAAATTATGTTCACCATAAGTTATATCACCATCTAAATGAATTATGAAGGAAATAGCACTACTATACATTGCACATATGCTATATAGAAAACATAATATACGACAGAAAAATAAAAACGAAAGAGATCTTCACGTACACAAAACATACAGAGCAGATTTCTGACATGAAACACTGAAATAAAGATATTATTAACTATGATCAATATGATGACGATGATGATGACGATGATGATGACGACAACGGCGACGACGACGACGACGACGAGACGACGATGAAGCCGACTATGTTCATGATTATGTCTGTTGTGGTCTTAGTTATGTCAATATCAGCTGCAACATATTTTCCCAATAGATATATCTCTATCTCATTTTTTTCTTATTCTAATTTTCTCGACTGACTGCGAGACGTTTTATATATGTATATATATTCTTAAGTTCATAAAACTTTCGAAAGATCGAAAGAAACTCTTGTGTGATGATATATGTCTGTATATACACACATATACATACGGACACACACATATGCACGCGCGAGCGTGTGTGTGTTAAGCAAGACTTTCTTTGGAAAGTTTTTATTGCCAACGATCCATTTATTGATACGAAATCAGACATTGTTATACAGGAGGGTTAATAGAAAACTGATAAGAACACATTTTGTTTGATGTGAGCAATCCTTCCAGGAAGAAAGTATTGGCTATCGATTAACAGATACTGAAAATATTTTTAATATTTAATAGAATAAAAGAGGGTTGCTTTAGGTGGGTGTGTGTATAACATTAATATTAATTTTGTTTCCTGTGTATTATGGCTTTGTTAGGAAATTATTGGGAAAACTTCGTTTCGAGTTTCGATTATGAAGTTTCCTTGTTCTCTTTTCATCATATTTCAATACTGAGATGTAAATGCTTAATAATTTTTATTATGCAATCTCTACCTGCAGGTAACTGTGCCTCTTATCCTTTTGATGTCTATAAATCTCCTATTAAGTGCCAGAAATGATTTAATCTACTACATCCATCTCTCATAATCTGTGACCTTGTGCATATGTCAGAAATCATCATTATTAAGCGTTGAGAATTATTTCGATATTATCATTATTGGTTTAATTTTTATTTTATTATACATTTCTTAAAAGTGGCAACCGTCCATAATTCAGTTGCCAAGTATTTGTTAAGCTAGGTCTTTGGAGTTTACAATCTTCAACTCTTGTTGAAATACAGTGTCTAGTTCAATTTTAATTTTTATTTATATAAATGTTATTAATATTTTTTCAAAGCCAAAACAATATAAGCTATGAAATATTAATAATACAAGACAACGATTAGTACTGTAAACTGGTATTTCAATATTTCGGTGTTAGGATCTCTTCTTCGGCCAACGATATCATTAATATTATTATTATTGAGTGAGAAAGCAGCGTATGACATCAAAGTGACACTAAGGTACAAATATACAAAGCACAATATATCCATCATGACTACCCGTCTGATAAGGGTACATCAGGCGCATGCATCACAATCATATGTGCACGACATGGTGACTGTGTACCAAGATAAACAGCGCATGAATTTTCTTCAGGCGGAGTAGCCCATCCCACTCGAAAGGTCCCTGAAAGCGGGTTGTTTAAGGATAATGAATGAAATACCCATGTTTCTAGACGCGAATTATTCGAATTGCAAAGAATTCCTCTCAAAACATATCTATGATGCCCCCCACCACAAACACTACTTCTGCTCGTGATCAGAGATGCACATATTATCAGACACAAAGGGACGTGTTCAACTGGTACTTAATTTCTCGATCCCCAAAAGATAAAAAGCAAAGTCGACCTTTAACATCATAGGCGCAAGAGTAGCTGTGTGGTAAGTAGCTTGCTTACCAAGCACATAGTTCCGGGTTCATTTCCACTGCGTGGCACCTTGGGCAAGTGTCTTCTACTATAGCCTCGGGCCGACCAAAGCCTTGTGAGTGGATTTGGTAGACGGAAACTGAAAGAAGCCCATCGTATATATGTATATATATATATATATATATATATATATATATATGAAAGAAGGTTTGAAAATGCACTTATTTTTAAAAAATAT
>NC_068981.1:175486996-175488977 GCF_001194135.2 Octopus bimaculoides | reverse complement strand
TGCCCACTGAGTGGTATCTGTCTTGTGGTGGGATCCCTATATATATATATAGGGATGTGTGTGTAGATATTTGTGTGTCAGTGTTTGTACCCCCAACATCGCTTGACAACTGATGGTGGTGTGTTTACGTCCCCGCAACTTAGCGGTTCGGCAAAAGATACCGATAGAATAAGTACTAGGCTTCCAAAGAATAAGTCCGGAGTCGATTTGCTCGACTAAAGGCGGTGCTCCACCATGGCCGCAGTTAAATGACTGAAACAAGTAAAAGATTAAAAGAGTAAAAGAGTAATATCAGACCAAATGCTTTGCGGTATATGTTTCAGTTTTTTTTGTGCTGAAATAATGCTGTGGTCTACATGAGTAGTAGATTTAAACCGTCACACGATTTAAGAACACCATTTGTCAAACAGGGTACCGTTAGCAGGGTCAACTCTGTAGCAAGCATTTGCACTGGGTCACGGTTTGGATGTACATTCCTCTCTCCTTCCTACCTATCGAGGAGGTCTTGTGGAGGGCCATAAGCATTGCCTAGTCTTCAGACTAAAGGATAAAAAGAAATACGTATATGGAGAAACACACAGAAAAGCTATTCTGGGGCACCGCTATACTATGTGATTATTTGTTGAATTGTCCTGTGAATTCGTGTAACTGGCACATTTATTTACATTTCCTAAAGAAATATAACTGCTAAGTCATCAGACAAAACATTGGGTCTTACTTCAAATCATCTAAACCCTTGTAAAACATCTAAACACTTATAAATAATTACATAGTAATAATATGATACACAATTTTTGTAACAATTGCTAAATCGGCATAAAAGACTTTCAAACACAAAATCGTTTGTGTCACTGAAAATTGAAGTATTGAAATTGTTCTTATTGTCGTTGTCTTGAGAAAAGCCTTTCTGATTCAGAACCTTATCAAACAGGCCTATGATCAAAGGCTATCTAGGCAATACCATCCTGTGTCTACAGAGATATCCGTGGCTATATTATTTAATATGTGGTTCTATTTTTAAGACGGTGCGATGCGAGTTGAAGGAGAATTGGGAGCTCTTTCAAGCAAGTCGAGTAAGAACATAGATGATCCTTCATTTGTTTAAATTTGAAAGTAAAGCAGTGTGATAGATATGGTATTGGAACATTAGTTGACTGGTGTTTGTTTCAATTTCATTGAGGCAGTAGACATTATTTATTGCTGTACCTTTTAAATTAGCCTTTAGCAATAGATACTAGATGATCTCACGATATCATCAGCTTCAGGAGCAGACTAACATTAAAATATTCATATTTCATTTCACTCACAAAATTAATCACTAAATGATAACATATGCTATTTAGTAAAGGCTGAAGAAAAAAGCATCCATAGATTACTTTCGGATTTGGATGTGATGCTTCAAAGTTATTCATCCGTTCGTTCTGAGGTACTTCGTGATGCTCAGTAAAGAGAACGATTGCAGCACCTGCAACAGGAAAAGCAAGAGCACGGGAATTTTATTCTCGACTCCTTTGTGGCATGAAATGATTTTAGCAATGCTTCCTACAGGTTGGATTGCTAATCTCCTCTTTATTTAATCGTTACTGTAAAGACGTTGATTACCACAGCCAAATATGGTTCATAGCAGCACAGGGAGAAATAAAGATTGTTTTCTTGCATCCAGCGCTAAAATCAAAAGCCCTCAGGAGCAAAAAAATTTACAATACAATGGGAGTCATGCGAACAAGAATTTTTATACAAAATGAATTAGAATAGTTCAAGTTTATATATTCTTTTACTTTTTTATTTGTTTCCCGTCATTTGACTGCGGCTATGCTGAAGCACCGCTTTTAGTCGAGCAAATCGACCCCAGGATTGTTATTTGGAAGCCTAGTACTTATTCTATCGGTCTCTTTAGCCGAACTGCTAAGTTACGGGGACGTAAACACACCACCATCGGTTGTCAATCGATGATGGGGGGACAACACAGACATACAAACAT
>NC_068981.1:175482110-175483270 GCF_001194135.2 Octopus bimaculoides | reverse complement strand
TATATATATATGTATATATGTATATATTACAAACACGTATACATGCATATTAATACACACAAACGCATAAAATTTGATAATTTCATTGCTACTCTGAGTTTCCTTCTGTACATGATACGAAGGCAACAAAAGAAATTATTACTCCATTGTCTGAATTAACATGCATGGGGAGAAACCTTTGTTCCTGTGAAGGAATCATTCCTCGCTTTCGAACATATAGCTAAACGGCGTATATTACAATGATACTGGTTTGTGACAGCGAAAATATCAGTCACATTTCTCATTAGATTTTTGTAACAGGTGCTTTACAGTGTATCGGAATCAATTTAAACTATCTTTAGAAAGGTCAGAGAATCTTATAATAATTCTGCTTGTCACTCCGTTGCTTAGCCCGTCAGTAACGCTTCCACGATATCAGTTGGAAGAGGAAGGGGATGTGAGAGTAGGGAAGGGAATTTGTTAGGAGGAGAGGGGGTGAGTGAAATATGAATTTTTTTTACTAAGTTTTTTTTCGTTCATTACTTAGACCGTCTGTAACTCTTCTGCGTGATTAGCTGAAGTGAAAGGCGAAGAGCGAAAGAAAAGGGAGAGAGAAAGAGGGTAATGCGCAAAGTGAGAAAGAAAAAGGGATAGTGTTGTGTATTAAATCTATGAAATTGTGCATAAAGTTTATAATGCGTGTATCTAAAGTACATTAAGTAATCATTGTATTCCAATTTCCTTCACTTTTAAATGATTAGCAGATGAGCGACTATATTTTGATACAGGCACAACACAGGCTACACTTTCAGGTTTTTTAGATAATATTTTCAGAAATAACCCAATAAATTTACCATTAATTCCGTGAAATATTCACGGATCGCGCAAGTACAATTAAATTAAAGAGTTGGGTTATAGTATAACTCTCTATTACTTTTTTCACTTGCGATACACTTATATTTTCTTCAAAATTTGGCGTCACACCTGAACTAAATGTATAACTGAAAGTATAGGGAAATTTATGACTTCTTTATATGAGCTGATCTATGCTCTTGAATGGAGAAGGATTTTCATTTGAAGTTTTTCTCATCGTAGAACAGAAAGAACGCGTTCACATTCTTTGCTCAGTTACATTACGTGTTTGCACGATATATATATATATATATATATATATATATATA
>NC_068981.1:175477676-175478383 GCF_001194135.2 Octopus bimaculoides | reverse complement strand
TATATATATACATACGCATAGATATACATCTACCTATCTATGTATCTTTCTCTCTCTCTCTATATATATATATGTACACACAAACATATATATACATACATACATAAATACATACATACATATACATATACACGCATGTACAAATGTAATGTTAAGTATCATACGCACTTGCGCGCGCATACATGCACACACACACAGACGCAAACACACACACACATGCCACTCTTAATCAATCTGTTTATTCCCTTCGCTTTCTTCTATTCTCCATTCACACTTTCTAATGAATTGCAACTGCATCGACGTCATTGATGGAGATATTCTTAGATTTTCCTTTAATACATTTAGGAACCATGTGTGTGTGCGTTTCTCTGCGTGTGCATGTGTGTATGAGCGTGTGTGTTATGATATTAGGCATTAGTTGAAGTAACTTACGCCATCGTAGATAACAATTCAATTGTTTTCGTTTGAAACCTAGGGTGCTAAGATTCAGGTAAGATATTCCTTGTTTCATATAGGAATTGGCGGACTGTTTGTATAAGAAAGCTTAATACAATGGATTTGTATATACATGTAAGTGTATGTGTGTGTGTGCGTGCGCATGCGTATGCATGTGACCGTGTGTGATGCATCTATATATATATATATACATAACATGTATACATTCATAAATACACGCACACACGTACATATATATATATATATATATA
>NC_068981.1:175473275-175475859 GCF_001194135.2 Octopus bimaculoides | reverse complement strand
TATATATATACACTTATATATAAAACTTATATTCATACAAACATTTTGGCTTGTATATATTTGCGTGTGTGTAGTTGTCCATGTGTGTGCGTAGCATGTCATATCAATATAACAGTGATTCATTCGCATCGAGATATCAATGGTAGTTGCCATTTATTAGGATCTGTGGATGTTGGAAGTACAAAGGGGGGGGGGAGATTTTGTTTTTAATTGGAAAAAAGAGACAAGTAATCACTGTGAGTGATGGTGTGGTTTCAAAAGGAGAGAGAAAAAAATTGTGAATACATGAAATGGAGAGTGAGGTACAGAATCTGAAAGCGTGGAGAATATTAAAAGACTTTATGGTAATCTGATATTGTGATGAAAATGGGGAAAGGAGAGAGAGGGGGGGAGACAAGAAAAGAAAGAATATGAAAATGAAAGAATGTGCGAGAGAAGTGTAAAGATAAAAAAAATGATGGAAAAATGGAAAAGAGGAAGAGGTCAATAGGATAAAAGAGTGTAATTAAACACTGAAATGTGAGAAAGAAATAAGATAGAAAATTAAGAAATTCTTAAGTGTGGGTAAACATGCGCTTGCTCGTGCGCCAAAATGTGAGTGTGAATGAGCGAGAGAGAGAGAGAAGGGGGAGAGCAAGAGTGAGTGAGAGAAAGTGAGAAAGAGAGAAATTGTGGAGTGTTAAGAAAGGAACAAGAGTCTCTTGGGAAAGTGGAGAAACAAATACAATGGAGAAAGAATACCAAAATGGCAGTATTATGGAAATGTGATGAATTTTTTTTGTTTTGTTTTTTTCAATTTGTACGTCTCATTTGTTGTTTGTCGAATGGTATTCGTAAATTCAGGACTGAAACTTAGATGGGACCTCGGTGGTTGCTTTTCAAAATCGAGACATTTAAAGACCAGTCTTTCATTAACGTCAGCATATAAAACATCTAAGGATTGCCACATAATAAAACAAAAAGACTTAAGAGTACGAAGAAACACATCGTCTTCAATAACGTCACAGGTTGCAACGAAACAACAAGCTAATCAATTACTTTATTTCTTTCTTAATTAATTAACAAATGGGGGAAAAGGGAAACAGAGTAATGGGTATGATGAAATAATGAAATGTGTGAGAGAAAGAAAATTGAGAAAGTTTTAAGTATGGACAAACCTACACTTGCTTGCGTACCTGTATGTTTCTGTGTCCGTGTGTCTGAGTTTGTGCGCATGTATTTGCGTGTGTATATGTGTGTGTGCTTTCTCAGAGTTGTGTCTGAAAAAAGAAAAGGCCTTTTGTTGCATTCACTGTCTTAATAAAACAAGTTGCCAGTCACTATTATTACACAGAATATTTTATTTAAATAGCCCTGACGTATTTCTCTGACTACATAACTCCAGCTTACATATACATCTATCCATCCATCCATCCATTCATCCAACATCCATTCATCCAACATCCATTCATACATCCATACATACATACAAAGATACATAGGTATACATACAAAGATACACAGGCATACATAGGGCGGCGAGCTGGCAGAAACGTTAGCACGCCGGGCGAAATGCTTAGCAGTATTTCGTTCTGAGTTCAAATTCCACCGAGGTCGACTTTGCCTTTCATCCGTTCGGGGTTGATAAATTAAGTACCAGTTAGGCACTGGAGTCGATGTAATCGACTTACTCCATTTGTCTGTCCTTGCTTGTCCCCTCTATGTTTAGCCCCTTGTGGGCAATAAAGAACTAATAGGTATATATACATATGTATATAGATACATACATACTCTTATACATATATCATATGTACGCGTGTGCGTACAAATTTATGTCTCATTTTGAGGCTACGTAAGGCGGAGCTGGCAATAGTTGGGACGTCGGGAAAATGCTTAGCGGTATTTCGTTAGTCTTTACGCTCTGAGTTTCAACTCTGCTGAGGTCATCTTTGTCTTTCATGCTTTCGGTGTCTATAAAATAGGTACTAGCTAATCACTGGGGTCTATGTAATCCACTTATGTCCCACCACCGAAAATTCTGGCCTTGTGCCAAACTTTGAAGCCAGTATTATTACCTATATTCATAAAATGTATTCCTATGGTGTAATGAAACATGTGTAACTAAACTATTAAAATGGAACAGTAAATTCTAGTGTTTGTTTCAACATGAAAATTACTCTGCAAATATTATAGCTGACCAGGAACTTCAACTCGTATGTGCGATTGTCTCCTTTAAAATAAAACATTTACATTCATACAATTGATAGCCGGAAAATACATATGTCGATCATGAGGAGAGCGTGGATTATATTTCCTTCTATGTCATATATATGGGTATATAAGTAAATGTATATCTATGTTTATTCTTTTATTTGTTTCAGACATTTGACGATGGCCATGCTGGAGCACCGCCTTTATATATATATATATATATATATATTGGAGAATATATTTTGAAATTAATTTCTTGTAATATATTTACAGGTGTTTCAGCGACAATCATTGCATAACTTTACACAAAACTCTAACAGGCGTCTTTTTCGGTGTGTAATGAAACGTTAATCGGCAATTACGCTGCAACACATACGCACACAAGCGCGCGCGC
>NC_068981.1:175463562-175473220 GCF_001194135.2 Octopus bimaculoides | reverse complement strand
CACACACACACACACACACACACACACACACATACTCTCACACGTATGTATTTTTTTCCTCTTCGTACTTTAGAATTTTGACCGGCCACTTGCTTGGCAGCCAGATTTTGAAAGAAAACATTTTATTTTGTTAACCATCCTTTAGATTAGACGATGGTCTGGCAGATATTTCTTGGCCTAGATATCATAATCTTTTGTAGTGTATTTAAGATTGTATTTAATATTGAGTCTTTCTTCAAGACTCCAAGCAATTATACTTCGCTCCAGGCGGGTTAGTAATGTTTTCTGTTGCTGCGATAATAATGGGCATGCCTGTCTGTCTGTTTGTATGTATGTAACACACAAACACGCAATGAGCTACAAAATAGGTGATCCAGAGAAAGAGAGAGAAAGAGAGAGAGAGAGAGAGAGAGAGAGAGAGAGTAAGAGATAGAGAGGAGAGAGAAAGAGATAGAGAAAGAAAGTGAGAGAGAGAAACTATAAGTACATGAATAAGGCATCTATGACCCAAAACATAGTCGGTGTTTTGACATTCCCACAATCTAAAACAAAATAAAATATATGAGATCGTTTCTAAATGCAGCGAGCTGGTTGAATGTCAAGGGCTAGCGGAAAGATTCTTTCTGATTTCTTTCAATCTTTTGCGTCCTGAGTTCAAATCTTCCTGAAGTGAATCTTCAACTTTATTCATTCGGGTCCAAAGAATTCTAATATCAGTGAAGTACTGGTGGCGATTAGTTACGCCTACTCAAAATTGTTAGCTTTACTAAGATAAACGGAGAAAAGGCTTACTTAGAATTTATAGAATCGATACTGGTGAACACTAAAAGTAAAATAAAACGTGAGTGAGTAAGCGAAAGAAGGAATGTAAGGCAGAAAGATAGAGTGAGCAATAAAGGGACATTACCCAGGTTAACCCTGTCGAAATTTTGAAGATAGTTATATAAATAGGGATAACAAACATACGGAAGCCTCCAGTTAGCCTTTATTGCAGTAAGTAAACTAAATGCAACTGTCCGTAAACGAGGACAGTGGGTTAATATGGGTTAATGTAAAAGAATGAAGGAGAGGCTGTGGCGACATGAATGATTATCAAAAGGAAGAGATTGTTGCTGTCGATATATTGGGTTGTCCGGAAAGTTCGTGCCGATTTACAGTAGCTTACATTTCGACTTATTTGTCATGAAACTACCTCAATTCTGGGAAGAGGGTATTTTCAAGTTAAAGGAAAGATGGAGACGCATTGTTCAACAAAATGGTTCATATTTGGTTGATCAAAAATGTAATGGCAAGTATTTATTGACCCTTTTCTTTCCTTTAAAAATAGGCACGAACTTTCCGGACAACCCAATATAAGCCATGCTTCATGAGAGCGTATATGTCAACGTGTATAAGTTCAATGAGTGTATACATCTGTGAGAATGTATACGTTTGTGCGTATAAATTCAATCAGTGAATACGTCTGCGCGTCTTTATATACATGCATATATACACATTTATACGTTTTATGTACCTATATACATGTATACGTTTTATATACCTATATACATGTATTTATTTACATATGCGTAAATGTATATGTATATAAATCTTACTTCCTGCGTATAACGGGGCGATTTCTGAGGACAAATCCTGGTCATCTTGGGGCATGTGGCTCTCTGGTTGAATTAAGGATATTAAGAACACATAAAAAAAAGAGGAATGGTTCAGGCTGTGAAGATGTAAAAGAAACTATAAAGAGGAGCGTTCGAGAGATGGGTAGGTGAAGGAGATATAAGTTAATGTTGAGCGAATTCAAACGACCGGTTAAATAAAACCTGTTTATACAGTCATGAAACCAGATCTTTCTCTCATCTCAAAGGAGATGGTAGCAGGAAAATGTACTTGGCAGCTGATAGAGCAGAAGGGAAACAAAATAATAATAAAAAGGGTTGTAACTGGGGAAAACGGAGGAGAGGGGGACGGTGGTAAGGATGTATAAGAGGCAGAAAGAGATTATTGATCGCTCATTTTCTTAAATCTTAGTTTTTAAATGTCTTTGTTGATTTGGTCTGGAAGTATTCCCCATGGCCCCGCAGAGATCCTCCAGTACAGGTGATGCCGACGAGATTAACGTATCTTTTGAACACATTTACGAGTGGACTGCCGCATAAATCTTATGAGCTGGAAGAAAATTACAAATGATAATGGTGGGGTTTCAAGAAAGAGAGGACTGGTTTGCGGATATTGGAGGAAATAGTTTGCTTTTTCTCAGTTGCCTGTCGGTATGTGCACAGTGATACATCGACCCCAGTGCTCAACCGGTGCTTATTTTATGGATCCCAAAAGGATGAAAGGCAAAGGCGACCACGAATGAATTTGAACTAAGAACGTAAAACCAGACGAAATGAGGCTAAGCGTTTTGCCCGGCGTGCTAACGATTCTGCCACCTCACCACTTCAAATGATAATAGCAACAACAGCTTCAACAACAACAACAGCAACTACAATAGTAATAATAATTATAATAATCCTTTCTACTATAGGCACAAGACCTGAAATTTGTGGTGAGGGATATGTGGATTACATCGACACCAGTGTTTTACTGGTACTTAATTTATCGAACCCGAAAGGATGAAAGTCAAAGTCAACCTCGGCAGAATATCTGAATTCAGAACGTGCAGAAGACGAAATGCCGCTAGGCATTTCTCCCGGTGTGCTAACGACTCTGCCAGATCGACAACAACAACGACGACGACGATTATAATACTAATACTACTACTACTACTACTACTACTACTACTACTACTACTACTACTAATAATAATAATAATAATAATAATAATAATAATAATAATAATAATAATAATAATAATAATAATAATAATAGTTGATGATGAGGTAGCAGAAATGCAGCATTTGAAACTGCGTGAAAAGTTCTAGTTAGAAAAAGGTAAGGTGTGATATGAGCACAAGCCACAGAGTGGCGGATTCGGGAACGTGCCAAATCCTGTTCGATCTTCCACTCCAAGCAGAGCAAGTATTTGAGCACAACCAGCTGGACCTAGTGGTTGTGGACAGGATGAGGATAGCGCTAATTATTGTTGGATCCTGGAGAGAGTATCACAAAGCATCAAGAGAGGAAACGGAAATCGAGTAACCAGGAGAAATGTTGCAAGAAGGTTTGCCTCGTAGGGACCGTCAGAACCACCAGGAAAGTATTAGACAGATGAAAAGAACTGATAGCCTGGTACTGTGGTGGGCAGATAGGACGCCCGCAACGCATGCAAGACTCCAGGAGTTCCAACAAAGCATGAGTTGAATTACCAGCATTATTATTTGTGATAATGATGATGATGATGATGATGATGATGATGATGATGATGATGGTGAAGATGATGATGATGATGATGATGATGAAAATAATAAGAACAACAACAATAACAACAACAATAATAATAATAATAGCGGGTAGTCATGATGAGCATATTGGGCTTTGTATATTTTACCCCAGTGTCACTTTGATGGCATGCACTGCTCTCTCACTCAATAATAATAATAACAGTAATCCTTTCTACTAAAAGCACAAGGCCTGAAATTTGTGGGGTGGGGACTAGTCGATTATATCGACCCCAATGTTTCACTGGTACTTAATTTATCGACCCCGAAAAGACGAAAGGCAGAGTCACCCTCGGCAGAATTTGAACTAAGAACGTAGCGACGGGAGAAATACCGCTAAGCATTTCGTCCAGCGTGCTAACGATTCTGCCAGCTCACCGCCTTAATAAATAATGATAATCCTTTCTATTATAGGCACAAGGCTTGACATTTGGGGGAGGGGGATAGTCGATTGCATCAAATGTGTCCCTTTTGTTTTCGTCTTTCCTTATCAGCTTCACTACGCCCCGGATCACGGAACTGGGCATACTCCCATTCTACTGCCAGTTGCAGTAGAGCGGCTCGAGGAAATCGGAGAACAAGTCAAGCATATTCACGTAAAGCTCGTAGGGCGGACCCTCCAAACCGGGTGACTTGCGCCTCATGCAGCCGACAAGGGCATCCTGAATTTCGGCTGAAGTTATCTGCCTTTCGCAACGCTCAACGTCGGCCGTCGAGGTTGGGACTGAATCCGATACCGTCTCTGAACCGCCACTCCCTCCGAACAACTGAGCGAAGTGCTGGTGAAAAGCCTTACACATCAGCCTTTAATCGCTCAGCTCATGTCCATTACCTTCTGTCGGAGCCGCGTGGAGCTTAGGTGTTTCGCTCATAAACACACACATCGCTCGGCCTGAGATTCAAACCCGCGATGCCTCGACCGCGAGTACGCTGCTCTAACCACCAGGCCATGTGCCTCCACCCTTATATGCAATACTGGTGTCATATTTGAACAGGCGCACCACCTCATCAGTTGGATCTCCTCGACCGAGTTCAGAAGCGAGTCTAAGTTGATTGGCCCATCTCTTGCTTCAACTCAATAACCCTTGTCACATCGACGTGATGTCGTCAGTCTTAGTCATTTCTATTGTTATTACGACAGGAAATGTTCTGATGAACTTTCTCTCATAGTTCCAGTTTACTTTGTACCATCTCGCCCGACTCGAAACTCGTAGCGTCTTCCTTCAAATGTTGTGTTTCCACGAATACGGAAGTCTTTCTACGGTTGTAGCTTTTTTCCCTCGAACGGCCAGACTTTTGGAACTCTTTTCCATTTCATCGTTTTCTCTCTACTTATGATCTGAACTCGTTCAACTCTAATGTAAATCCATTCCTTTCGTTTTAATTTCTCTTCATAGTTCTTTACAGTAAATGGTCCCTTGCCTTGTTCGGGATTTTCAATCAAAAAAAGGTACTTGTTACGACAACTATCCTATCGCATATCTTTGATAAGAAAATTTATCGATAACTCTGGGCCAATTCTGAACTTGTGAATGAGATTAGGCAATCGAAAACTGCAACAACCGATCAAACTAATTGTACCTGTAATTCAAACAGCCAGCTTTATCTCACTCGCTGAATGAAACTGAATCTGCCAGTGTCAGTGGGGTATCCAATCATTTGCACAGTAACTCATAGATTAGGTGGAGTTAAGTGGGTCGCATATCTACGATAGTCATCGCCGAATCCGACAGAGACCCATTAACTTGAAACTTTATGGGTGTGTATATTTGTAATTTATGCATGTATGTATGTTTGCATCTGTATGAATTTGTACACGACTGTGTACTTGTGCGTATGGTCTCAGACTAGTTTGCTTGTGTGTGTGTGTGTGTGTGTGTGTGTGTGTGTGTATTGTCTTATGAGTTCGTGTGTGTCTCAATGTGAAGATATGTGAGTCATATAGAAATGTGTATTGATACGTGTGTATGTCAGAATATCTATTTGCGGTTATATGTGTTCTTTTTTTATATGTATTTATTTATATTCGTGATTTATTAATATTCATGGGAATTTCAGGGTAAAAAAATGATCCAGAAAATTTCATACTTAAAAATATAACACCAGAGGAAAAAAAAAAATTAACATCGTGAATTTGAGTAGGTACCATTATAAGGTTATATAGGAAAGAATTTAATTAGGTATATATGATATATATTTCATCAAATAGGAACAGACAGACTCTCTCCGATTTTGTCTCTCTTTTTCTATCCAGCACCCCCATACACACACACACACACACACACACACACACAAAACACCCACACACAAAACACCCACACACACCCACACAGAAATTACAAACATGTGAGTGTGCGGGTGTGTATGTACATATATAGTTACATACATAAAAATATATATATATACATACAAAAATAGCCTCATACACACACTCATACACACATACGCACACACACACGCACACACATACATGCATACACACATACACACACACACATATATTTATATGCGTGTGTGTGTGTAAGTGTGTCCTTGAATCGCACGAGATGTGAAATTTTTCTATGGAAGACTACAAGAGTAAATATGAAAACCAGTAGGTTATGACCATTATCTGAATTGCTTCTATCTTAAAATATATTGCCTTATACAAACCCATAAAGAAAATAACATTTTATTTTCACAATACTGTTACCCATTTAATATTTTCCTCATTTTTATCACAACGAACGCGGCGGAGGCGGTGGCGGCGATAGCGCTGGGGGCGGTGGCGGTGATAGCGCTGGGGGCGGCGGTGATGGTGATGGTAGTGGTCGTGGTAGTGGTGGTGGTAATAAATCTCTAGAAACTTTGGTCATAGAATTGATAGTGTTATCTCTCGGTCGTAACAACTGACAGAAGTGTCACCGTTCGTCGTTGCCGTGGTGGAAATTGAACACATAATGCACAGGATGGAACAAATATCCCAAAGCATCCTAGGTGAATGCTGTATATTATACTATTAATTCATCACCCTTGAATGATGCATTTTTCTTTTTATAAATCTCGAACGGGTGATAGTTTAAATTGACGTCAGTGGGATATGAACCGCAGAGAGGTGAAACAAATACCGCAAAGCATTTTATCCGACACTCTAACGATTAGTCGCTTCGCATAACCCGTTAAAATGTTATCTTCATAGTTTTGTATTTAGCTCCAGGTCAGCGTTGAACAAATAGAACTACGATGAAAGAGTTCCATTAAAAAGCATGAAGCCTTTTGTTTCAACAATGTATAGGTGGAGGCGCAATGGCCCAGTGGTTAGGGCAGCGGACTCGCGGTCATGGGTTCGCGGTTTCGATTCCCAGACCGGGCGTTGTGAGTGTTTATTGAGCGAAAACACCTAAATCTCCACGAAGCTCCGGCAGGGGAAGGTGGCGAACCCTGCTATACTCTTTCACCACAACTTTCTCTTACTTCCTGTTTCTGTTGTGCCTGTAATTCAAAGGGTCAGCCTTGTCACACTGTGTCACGCTGAATAACCCCGCGAACTACGTTAAGGGTACACGTGTCTGTGGAGTGCTCAGCCACTTGCCCGTTAATTTCACGAGCAGGCTGTTCCGTTGATCGGATCAACTGGAACCCTCGACGTCGTAAGCGACGGAGTGCCAACAACAACAATGTATCATTGTGAGTTTTCCTCTTTTGCGATACTAAGATGTGGTTTTGGGGGGAAATATTACTGCTATTACTAACATGCCTAGCTACAACGCAGCGCGTCTCATTACTTCCCAGAATAAGATTTTGTTGCTGCTTGAATTGCTGGAGATATCATACAAATTTAATTTTCTCGCCTCTGCTCATTGTCGATACAAACTAAAACGAAACAGCAATCCTTTTTACTAACCTAGGATTATCTCCGATTACACGCCTAACGATCCAAGTCATGATGACTTCTTTGCTGTTTGAAAATACTTTACCCTTGAATAGCGGCTAAACGTCAAAAGAGCGCAAAATATCTTAACTCAGTTTCTAAGGTGAGCGTATTTAACACCTATACAAATTTATTCATTCCAAATGTCATCCAAGAAAGCCTTGGTAAACTTCCAATTACTACCCACAATTGAACTCTGTTCTCGTTTTCTATCTTATTTTCCCCGTTTTAACGTTTCTTTTTTTTTTTCTTTTTTTTTTTCTTTTTTTTGTGTGTGTTGATCCGATTTTATAAAAGCTTTCAACAGAAGCACTAGAATAGCTTTATCTCTCTTCAGAAATGGTTCTCTTCGTATACTCTTCTGCTGAATAGAATTTTTCTAGAATATCTTTCACCAACCACGTGACTGCCGCAGTTCGATATGAATATGAATCAAAGGAACATTACAGCCTAAGGTTAAAAACATCGTATCACAGTAACCTGCATTAAGTAACCCTTCAAAAGCTATATTACCGATGTAAATTTAATAATCATGTGTCTTATATGTAATGTCTCATATATTGTCTTATATTTGCGAATATAAACATACACAAGATGGTAAAAGAAAGAAGTTATGGATATTGTTTGAGTGATAACATTATACTCTTTAATCGAATTTAATAAAGTTATTTTAGTCTTCATGAGTGGCTTGACTTAATATCTAACACTAAGCAAGGAACTACTTATTGTTTATATTGAATGATTTGTGTTCGTCTATGTGCCTACACTTATTTTAAACAAGTTGGCGAAGTAGAACTGATTCATTTCCAATTTGATTCAACTTGCTGCCAGATTCTCGGTATTATGTACACTAAACAGGCACGGTGATCCATCTCCACATGTGTGAGAACTCGTCATACAGTATACGATTCTTCCCACATTGCTTTCGCGTCAAATATGCCATAGTACGCAAAATCTTCCTTCGCGAATGTGACTTTGAGTCGTTTGAGA
This sequence comes from Octopus bimaculoides, assembly GCF_001194135.2. NCBI lineage: Eukaryota > Metazoa > Mollusca > Cephalopoda > Octopoda > Octopodidae > Octopus > Octopus bimaculoides. Next base: position 175,464,943 of record NC_068981.1, on the reverse strand, counting down.
GGAGAAATGCGTAGGAAAAGTTTTGTAGCTTTCTGATACCTCATGTACTAAAAAATACTTAGGGAGAAAATAAAGAAAAAGGAAAAGTGTTTACACAAACCTTGCTAAAAGAGCATGATTGTGGCATTGGAAGTAGTTTGACGGTCATTGTCTGTCGTAGGGAATTTTCGATTGGAAATATCCGTCCAACTGCCTCCAGTTTCTGAACATAGATAGATAACATTCAACTGGAGGAGAAAGCTAGGCAACAATGTGCCACATTAAAGTCATGTCTCCTTGCCTGAAGCTTTTGTTCAAGAAGAAGAGGCAGTGTGAAAAGTGCTAAACCGCTTGTTCTAAAAAATAAATCAAATAATAGATAGTAATAAAATAATAATAATAATAATAATAATAATAATAATAATAATAATAATAATAATAATAATTAATAATTAACCCTTTGCAGGATTCATGAAGCATGGTCTGTAAACAAATGTCACCTTAGTCTGCTGGCTGTGGACAGCTGATACTTTCCATCATACCCTGCAAAATAAGCTGTGAGTGTTCATATAATAACAAGAACAACAACAACAACAATAATAATAATAATTAAGTTGATGATAATGATGATGATGATGATGATGATGATTTCTTTATTAACCACAAAGGGTTTGCATTAAGAAAAGCATCATGAACAGAAGAGGACAAAACACAGAATGTGTGTGTATATGCGTGTAATTGTGTGGGCTGTTGTGAGGGTGTTGCATGTAAACAAGATTAACATGGTGGAAAATAAAAATATTCAACAATGTGCAATCCTCATTAGGGAGGAGGTGTTCATAATAATTAATGCTTTCAAATTTTTGAGGGAGGGAGCAAGTCGATTACATCGACTCCAGTGCCCAAACTGGTACTTAATTTATCGACCCCTGAAAGGATCAAAAGCAAAGTCAACCTCAGCGGAATAACAACATCATCATCATTATCATCATCATCATCGTCATCATCATCATCATCATCATCATCATCATCATTATCATCAACAACAACAACAACGGCAACAACGACGACGACAACGACGCCAACAACGCTAATAATAATATTAATAATAATAATAATAATAATAATAATAGCAATAATAATAATAATAATAACAGCAACAACAATACTACCACCACCATCACCCCCACCACTACTACTACAACTACTACTACTACTACTACTACTATTACTACTACTACTACTACTAATAATAATAATAATAATAATAATAATAATAATAATAATAATGATGATGATGATAATAATAATAATAATAATTATTATTATTATTATTATTATTATTTCTTTATTGCCCACAAGGGGTTAAACATAGAGGGGACAAACAAGGAGAGACGAAGGG
>NC_068981.1:175460178-175463552 GCF_001194135.2 Octopus bimaculoides | reverse complement strand
TAATAATAATAATAATAATAATAATAATCATATGTAATAATAGCTTCAGACAATATCGAGACCACCCTCACCATTAACTCCATTAACACCGAAAAAATAAATAATCACTCGCATCAGTGAAAAAAAAAAAAAAAAAAGAGAGGAAAACCTGAGTAGAAAAACAAGAAGACGACAAACGAAAGCAGACAACCAAACGCTCCACCAATCTCAGCGCCCTGTAATAGACTGCAACAATGAAACTAACTAGTCATTACGTGTCTCTGGTTTTAGTCTTTTGGTTTACACAACACTCATATACCCAACAATATCAACAGCACAATTAGCAAAGTTGTGTTTTGACAGATCTGACTTCTGCTTTTACAAACCTCTACATACACCTCCATCTTGGATTTATTATTATTATTATTATTATTATTATTCTTTTTCTTCTTCTCCTCCTCATCCTCCTCCTTCTTCCTTTCTTCTTCTTTTTCTTCTTCCCCTCCTCATCCTCCTCCTTCTTCCCTTCTTCTTCTTCTTCTTCTTCTTCTTCGTCTTCTTCTCCTCATTATTATTATTATTATTATTATTATTATTATTATTTCTTTTTAATATTCATGTTGTTGTTAGTCTTCTTCTTCTTCTTCTTCTTCTTCTCCTCCTCCTTCTTCCCTTCTTTTTCTTCTTCCCTTCTTCTTCTTCTTCTTCTTCTTCTTCTTCGTCTCCTTCTCCTCCTCCTTCTTCCCTTCTTTTTCTTCTTCTCCTCATCCCCTCCTTCTTCCCTTCTTCTTCTTCTTCTTCTTCTTCTTCTTCTTCTTCTTCTTCTTCTTCTTCTTATTATTATTATTATTATTTCTTTTTAATATTCATGTTGTTGTTAGTCTTCTTCTTTTTTCTCCATCTCCTCATCCTCCTCCTTCTTCTTTTTCTTCTTCTCCTCCTCCTTCTTCCCTTCTTCTTTCTCTCTACCTCCTCCTCCTCCTCCTCCTTCTTCCCTTCTTCTTCTTCTTCTTCTTCCTCTTCTTCGTCTTCTCCTCATTATTATTATTATTATTATTATTATTATTATTATTATTATTTCTTTTTAATATTCATGTTGTTGTTAGTCTTCTTCTTTTTTCTCCATCTCCTCATCCTCCTCCTTCTTCTTCTTCTTCTTCTTCTTCTTCTTCTTCTTCTTCTTCTTCCTCTTCTTCTTCTTCTTCTTCTCCTCCTCATCCTCCTCCTTCTTCCCTTCTTCCTCTTCTTCTTCTTCTTCTTCCCTCTTCTTCTTCTTCGTCGTCTCCTTCTCCTCCTCCTCCTCCTTCTTCCCTTCTTCTTTTTCTTCTCCTCCTCATCCTCCTCCTTCTTCCCTTCTTCTTTCTCTCTACCTCTTCATCCTCCTCCTCCTCCTCCTTCTTCTTCTCCTTCCTCTTCTTTTCATCATCATCATCATCATCATCATCATCATCATCATTATTATTATTATTATTATTATTATTATTATTATTATTTCTTTTTAATATTCATGTTGTTAGTTTTCTTCTCCTCCTCCTCCTCCTCCTCCTCCTCCTCCTTCTTCTTTTTCTCCTCCCTCTTCTTTTCATTATTATTTTATTATTATTATTATTATTATTATTATTATTATTATTATTATTATTACTCGTGTTAAATAAGCGTTAACACAGAGTGGTTAAATAAGAACGAGAAAACCAGATACATACATACATACATAAACAAACATCGACATATATACGTACTTACTTATATTCGTACATACTTGTGCTTGTCTGTTCCTGAATAGTTAAGTAAATATACGTCAGAATATACTTCTACCAACAAGTATTGTAGATAAACATATCGCCGTAAAGTGTTTGCCTGAGACTCGGTGTGTATGTGTGTACGTGAGCATGTATGCTTGTATATTCGTACACATATACGTATATTATACATACATATATATGTGTATGTATACATGCATATACTCACCCCACCCCGTATATATATACATATATATATATTCATAAGATATTAAGAAAGTGGAAGGCTGTAGCGCCTCTCACTCTAGTAAGATTGTTGCATTTGACGTCTGGCTTGTAAAACTCTCGGTCAATGTCGATAGGAAAAACGAGTCAGGGTGTGAATTCCAAAGGGACTTAATTCTGAAGATAAGGACTGGAGGAAATTTTGAAATCTGGATATGTGAAGTGATACAAGAAATGTAATTTGTTTGCCTAACTATCATAACTTGAGAATTCATGTAAATTTCACGATTTCACACGTAATATCTGTTGATAATGTGAATAGTTTGTGGATTGTTTGTGGAGTAACTGCATGTTTGTGAACTAGCAACTGGAACAGAGTTTTAAATGAAACTTTTCGGAATCAATCAAGACTGTGCAAGCTAGCATTTTGAAAAAAACCATCAGTGTTTTAGGGAGTGTGTTGTGCATACATGGAACATGGTAAGGGCGAAATAACAAAACGTTTTCTATGTTAGATATGGTGATGAAGTCTTTATGTTTGTGAAATTGCAATTTAACATTGTTTTCGAGATGTTCAATTCTGATGCAGATATCACTTCTGAGCGAAAGTTTTAGGCGTAAAGAAGGGTAGTTAGTAGCATCTGCTTAAAGCTGAGTATTATTAGAAATAACAAAATTAGGTCACTAATGTACTGAGAGAAGATTGTGAGAGGAAATTTGCACGTTCTGGTTTAGGACACAGTGTATTTACCCATACATAATACATGAGCCACATAAATTTACTTACACACAGACGTATACACTCACGCCCTGTCACCCGCCAACGCACGCACACACACACACACACACACAGAGTTTTACATATTATTCGTGTGCTGGGTGCTCAGGACTACCAGTTGGTGTAATAGCATTCAAAGTGATCAGCTGAAACAGTCGAACACCTGATAACGGGTATCCTATACACATGACTGAATGGTTTGGACATTTACTTCGCATAGATATGATTTGGGGTTCAGTCGCATCTTACAGCTCTCACCGAGTCGACCATTGTCTTTCGAAGGCCAACGTTAAACGGAAACTGTGTGGAAGCCCACTATATACATATATATGTGTATATATAAACACACACACACACATATATATCTGTGTGTATGTAAAAGTATTTATATCTGTTTATGTGTGTGCACATACGTACATATATACAGAGATACTCAGTCACGTGTTAAGTACACAGTACTGGTAAGTTATTAATTACAAAATCTGCCAGCTGAATTTACTGAGAGTGGAGGAGAAGTATTGTATTTCTTGTCGCCAAATGGGATTTCTGTGTGTAAAAGGGCGATCGATTTGCATAATCTGTAGAGAGTCCGGATAAAATGCCTTGCCGTCTTTAGTTACATCCCATTACGTTTAGTCCCACCGGCATATATA
>NC_068981.1:175457142-175460097 GCF_001194135.2 Octopus bimaculoides | reverse complement strand
ATATATATATATATATATATATATATATATATATACATATGAGTGTGTGTGTATTCCTATGTATAGATGTATGTATGAATACATGTATATTCATGAGACACACATAAATCTACGTAAATATGTATTTAGGCATGTATATGTGTGCATGTGTGTGTGTGTGTGTGCGTGTGTGTGTGTAACGGTATGCCATTAAAAAGAAAGCGGGGTTTTGGGTAGGTAGAATGTAAATGGGAAAATAAGGACTGATATTATTACTATTCCTGGAGTTCTTATCCGGTTAAACGCACCTAATTTTCCAACTGACTTGTAATTTTGGCATGGCGTAATTCTCAAATTCTTCTGACAGTCTGGCTCCTGACAATAGTCTAAAGAAAACTCTTAAAATATGTCAATTTTAAAAAATATTCCTTCAGATTCTTTGTTTTTGTTTTTTTTTCAATTTTGTTTTCGTTTCGTTTCATTTTCTTTTTCGAGTTTAAATGATTGATTTTTGTTTTATTATTATTATTATTATTATTATTATTATTATTATTATTATTATTATTATTATTATTATTATTATTATATCATTATTATTGCCGCTGCTGCTGCTACTACTACTACTACTACTACTACTACTACTACTACTACTACTACTACTACAGTTGTTGACATTACTATTTCTACTGTTGTATTATTGCCGCTGTTAATACGAATATATACATTTAAATATATATGTATATGTGTGTGTATGTGAGTCTTTATATATATATATATATATATATATATATATGTGTGTGTGTGTGTGTGTGTGTGTGTGTGTGTGTGTGTGTGTGTGTGTGTGTGTAAGTGTATGTATGTATGTATGTATATACGTATATGATATATGTATACATGCATCTATGCATAAAAAGATAAATAAATAAGTAAATATAAGAATATATATATAAGGAATATACATATATATAATATATAAATATGTGTGCGTAAGTAAGTGTGTTTGTTTGTAGCTATATTATGTTCCATTTCTCTCAATTTTAGTTTTTCTTCTTCTTCTTTCACGGAGGGCGGGAGATTAAATTTACGTTCACACTTGGCATGGCCTTATAATATTCGAATGCCTATACTTACAATAAAGGCAATTCGAGAAGAGCGAAAAATACAAACACCGAAAAGAACCATTTTGTCCTTATTTAAAAGTGTGTGTGCATACGTAACCTTAGTTTAACGATACGAGGAATACATATAATATAAGGATTGTTCTACGTTTCAGCCAATGATCTCTCATTGGGAATGAAGTAAAGAAATTGAACAGAGAAGGATCGAAAAGAAGAAAATATTTACCAACATTATATATGTGTGTGTGTATGTGCGTGTGTGTATGTGAGTCCAAATACTTAAATGTATGATGAGAGACTGTCTTAGCTCGTTCGAATGCAGACGGTTGATTTCTGTAGTTATCATCAGTTTTTTCGGCAATTTAAACAAGCAGGTAGACATATTTAGTATGTCGTTCGATCAATTTGAATCCTTCAGCTATTTAATGCTTTTTGGGGCCTGCAATCACCTATATTATTGATTCTGTTATTATCAGTTTTAATTGTTATACTAGATAATAACAGATTCAATAATATCTTCGCAAATATTTTCTCCTGAATTATTTGCTCCATATTGAAATTATATATATATGTGTGTGTGTGCGTGGGTGTGTGTATGTGTGTATGTGTGTTTGTGTGTGTGTGTGTGTAGAAGGTAGAAAAGTAACACACGAGTTGATATGTATAAGGAAAATAAGACAAGGTAGAAAATGCTAAAATAAAGTACATTTTAGTATCATGAAGTACATTTTAGTACCGGTTTCCGTCTTTTAGACTTTTTCAACAAAGAGTAAAATACGAAAAACAATTAAAGTGGAGAAAAAAATAAGTGAAATGTTTTGTAGATATTTTCATGTAGATATTTTCCTTTCACAAAGGAATATATAGAGAGAAACAGACTGCCTGAAAACTATAGAAATATTTACTTATTCAAAGACTACGAAAATATCTACAAAACATTTCACTTATTTTTTTCTCCAATTTAATTGTTTTTCTTATCTTACTTTTCGTTGAAAAGCTTAATATGACGGAAACCGGTAACAAAATGTACTTCATGATAAAATTATTTTAGCATTTTTCTACTTTCTCTTTTAATCATATATATATATATATATATATTATGTAGAACTTCAGCAAAGAATATTTGGAATAAATTTAGATGAGAAATAAATCTTAATCTTCTTCTAACACTATTTTGAAATTATAAGCCCTGCAAACCATCTTGTACATTTAACAAGCGAAGGATTGGGATTTCTACGAAGCTGTGTCTCCTCGGTTTAGGTGTGATTAAAATAAGCATTTTATCTAAATCGCAGTATTTACATATCAGTTAATATTCAACATTCCATGAATTAGACGAAAGATTTGTTTATAAGAAAAACCCTCAATACTCACACTCGTACACATATAATCACACGTGTGTATCCCACTCCAATTATAAGCGAAGAAATTCCGATCTTATCTCAAAATGCTGATATGAGTTAAAGTTCCTGCTAATTAACTTGAAAATTTAACCAGATCTTGTTAATTGACGAAAAAAGAAGTGACATCATCGACCACATAACCAATCAAATTTGTTCTACCACACTGCTGTTTCATATTTAATATTTAATACAAATTGAATTGAAAAAGTGCAAAGACCGCCTTCAATCATGAATGACCATGACACTGCACCGAGAAAGTTACCCTCCGAGGCACAAATGCCGGCAAGGTTGTTTATGGAAGAACAGCAGTCGCCCATGCATACCAGACTCCTCTCTCCACACCACCGACGTTATCCACGGGAAATGCAAAGGTCGATACAGCTTGGCCTCAGGGACGTCGCAACACATTTCTAGAGCTCAATAACTAGAGCAACGTGAAATATATATATATATAT
>NC_068981.1:175456411-175456916 GCF_001194135.2 Octopus bimaculoides | reverse complement strand
ATATATATGTATGTATGTATGTATGTATGTACGTATGTACGTATGTATGTATGTATATATATGTATATATATATATATATATATATGTGTGTGTGTGTGTGTGTGTGTGTGTGTGTGTGTAAGCTTATATATGTATATATACAGACATATATATATATATATATATATATATATATGTAATACATATAATATATGACTATATGCATATATACGTACATGTATGTACATATCTACATATACATGTATATATAGATGCATATCTGGGTACAGGACGTTGCAAAAAAACGTAGACAAAATGATAAACAGAGTACAGAAAAAACACAGGTCACATAGAGAACATTTCCTTCATCAGCTGCCGCCATTCTAAAACTAAGCGGTTCGAAGTGTTAGGACAGGATGCATTGTTAGACTGACTCTTCCCACGGACCACAATTCAAATTTGTAACGTGGAGGAATGTAGTGGCGGACAGAAAACAAGACAGGATAACGAAACACTGAATATATA
>NC_068981.1:175451550-175456219 GCF_001194135.2 Octopus bimaculoides | reverse complement strand
TATATATACATAACTATATATATATAGGTTATATATATATATATATATATATATATATATTTATATTTATACTTATATTTTTATTTATATTTATATATATACTTTGAAAATGGAGAAAAACATAGATTAACTGGCACATCGATTGGACCACATTTAAAGCTTGTTAATTGATACAAAGCAAGACATAACAAATACTGATAGTATATACAGATATTTTATCCCTTAGCCGGTTATTATAACCGCTAACTCTGTTTATACTTAAATATATATATGTGTGTGTGTGTGTGTGTGTGTGTAATATATATACATATGTATGCATATCTATGTATGTATATATATGTTTGTGAGTGCTTTGGAATGAATTGAATGCGGATGACAGATCATGTAATATTTCTTAAATGAGACATTATAAATAGTTTAAGAATATTTTCAGACAAAAACCAAATGCATATTAATCCAAATTATCCTTATCTTAGCTTTTTTCCTCATCTTTATTTTACAAAAATGTTTATTTTCATTTCATTTTTATTATGTCTTCTGAGATTTTTTCATTTCATGTTAATTTTAATTTTTTTTTTGTTTTGTTTTTTTGCTTGTTTTATCCTCAAACGATCTGTCAACTTTGATGAACTTTATTACGATTTCTTCATTTATCTCTAAGACTTCTTGGTGCCAGCCTTTACTGACGGGCTTCTTACAGGGGGTTAAATTAAACGGCGTGAGAGAGAGATTAGTGGAGGCAGGGCGAAAGAGAAAGACAAAGAGGGGATTTTAAAGATTGTATGAGAAATATGTATGCATGTATATTTATATATATATATGTATATATGCATATATATCTGTGTGTGTGTGTGTGTACATATACATATATGCTTATATGTGTGTGTGCGCGTGTGTGTATATGTTTGTGTGTCTCTGTATCTGAGTGTATATCTTTCTATCTCTCCTTGTGTGTGTGTGTGTGTGTGTGTGTGTGTGTGTGTGTGTATGTATATTTATGGATATACATATATACAAACATACATGTATGTATTTATACTTACAAAAATACACTCACATACACGTTTGTGTGTTTGCGTGTGATTTTGTGAGTGTGTGTGTGTGTGTCTGTGTGTGTGTGTGTTTATGTGTGTGTGTGTGTGTGTGTGCGTGTGTGTGCATATGTGTTTTTGTGTGCGCGTGTGCCTATGTTCGAAAGAGGGCGTGAGAATATGTAAGGCAGAATTAGATTAGCCTCGATTGAGATTTAGTAGAGATAAAACGATATTGTACTCTTCAGAGCGAGCGAGCAAAAGAGAGAGAGAGAGAGAGAGAGCAAGAATTCAGAGAGACAATCATTCAGTCAGACACAGGCCGTGTTATTCGTAGACAGATTGAGAGAGAGAGAGAGACAGACAGACAGAGACAGACAGACAGACAGACAGACAGAGACAGAAAGCAAAAGAATATATATAGAAGGAACCGAATATAAAAGAGTTTTGCGATAGAAGCAAAGAATGACAAGATTAATATTTGAATTAAGGATAGCCGACAGATTACGGAATATCAAGAATGGTGGAATATACGAGAAATGTGACATGGAAGGCAGGTAAAAATTAAATACAATTGGACGGGAAATCTCTTCGCTTTGAATATGTAATTTGGTTTTCTAGTTTATTATGCAGACCAACTTTGTTTTGTTTTTGATTTTATTTCTTATTCTTTTTATTCTTCCATTCATTTCAGTTACTGAATCGACAATATAATAGAAACTATAAATGCTGGTGCCGATATATACGACTAATCCTGGTAGTGTTATGATGTGCAAATTGATCCCAGCATTTATTGAAAACCTAGTACATAAGCAATCTCACACAACGGCAGATGCAGAGAAACATACGTACCCAGTACAATCTACACACATTCTCAAGAAGCAAATTTATCTTCATAACCTGTTATTCTTGAAGCAACAAGATATGTACCACTCCACGTGGAGCAAAATATGGTGAACTTGGTTTTTCTGGGGAGAAAACGCAGGTTCTTACTTCATACACTGCAAATGATCGCGATATCAGGGAGTATAAAAATCTGCAAGACCTGTGTGGTAAGAAGCTTGCTTCCCAAACACATCGTTCTGGGTTCAATCCCCTGCGTAGCATTTTCTGCAAGTGTCTTCTACTATAGCTTCGGGCCGACCAAATCATCTTTAGTGGATTTGGTACACGGAAATTGAAAGATGCCCGTCGTATATATATATATATATATAAATATATATATATATATATATATATATATATATATATATATATATATATAGCAGGTGTACATAATGTACGATCGTTGCTAGAAATAGCAGCCGGTAATTTTACGGCGCTCTATAGTGCTTCACTGAATATTAACAAGCAGAGATGTGAGCTGGGGGGTGAATATAGAAATATTCTGTCTTATCTCTACGGAGACCGTTAGAGACATAAAGGATAACTCAATACTACAGTTTCAAACACTTCATATCACGTGCGTGAACGCAAATCTGATTGGTTAGCGTCAGTTGAGTCTATTATGAATGACCAAATTTTAAAATGTCCATTACATCTCTGCCTGTTTACTCATGATCGGATCCAAAATCACATACTTTCTACTTATATGGTGCTTTATTCTTGCTGGAAATTAATATTATTTTAATAATAATTATATTTTCATGCATATTTTTTCATAACCTTGGTTCTGATTATGACAGGGGCTATCAGCCGAGTAAACAGGCAGAGATGTAGTGGATATTTTAAAAGTTAGTCGTTCATGGTAGACTCAACTGATGATAACCAATCAAATTCAAGCTCATGCACGTTATCTGAAGTGTTAGAACCTGCAGTATTGAGATGTCTTTAATTCCTCTAACGGTCTCCGTAGAGGTAACACAGAATTTTCCTATATTCGCTGCAAGCACACGTCTCTGCCTGTAAATATTCAGTGAAGCTCTACGTAGCGCCGTAAACTTACTGGTTGCTATTTCTAGCAATTATCGTACTCTTTGTACACCTGCTTTATATACTATTTAATATTTACTATTTTACTTGTTTCAGTCTTTTGACTGTGGCCATGCTGGAGCACCGCCTTTAGTCGAGCAAATCGACCCCAGGACTTATTCTTTGGAAGCCTAGTACTTATTCTATTGGTCTCTTTTGCCGAACCGCTAAGTTACGGGGACATAAACACACCAGCATCGGTTGTCAAGCGATGCTGGGGGGGACAAACACAGACACACATATATATATATATATATATATATATATACATATACATATATACGACGGGCTTCTTTCAGTTTTCATCTACCAAATCCACTCACAAGGCTTTGGTCGGCCCGAGGCTATAGTAGAAGACACTTGCCCAAGATGCCACGCAGTGGGACTGAACCCAGTACCATGTAGTTGGTAAGCAAGCTACTTACCACACAGCCACTCCTACGCCTATATGTTTATAATTTTACCTATATGGCGCTTTATTCTTGCTGGATATTAATATTATTTAAATAATATTTATATTTTCATGCGTATATATGTATGTGTGTGCGTGCGTGCGTATGTATGTATGTATGTATGTATGTATGTATGTATGTATGTATGTATGTATGTAGGCAATGAGGGTAACTCGCAGCTGTTTCCTCTTGAAGCATATCTGCTTATTTCATTATCACAATCAAATTGTATTCATAATTAATGTTTTATGTAAATCGAAACATACTTTAAAATTGAGAATTATGGAAATATTATTTGTAGAATTGTTGAATAACAAAACAAGAAAATTGAAATTTTTAGTATTATTTACTTTACATTACACAGGTTTCATTTGCTAATGGGAATTACAAAGCTTTACATGTTATATAGACACGTAAGGAATGTCCTATCTGAAAATCTTTAGACAGAAAATTTTTCTAATAAAAATTTTATTACAAAAATTTTATTAGAAACATTTCCTATCAGAATATCTTTAGACAGTGAAAATGTTTATAATAATTTTTTTTCTAATAAACATTTTATTATAAAAAAATTGTTCTGTCTGAAAATTTTCTAATAGGACCAAAGTCTTACCAGTAGATTTGGCAGATGGAAACTGGAAGAAGTCCATCGTATATATACTTATATATATAGGTATACACTTCTCAACATTCTGAAGAGATCTGCCAATCAAATTGGCACATCGAAACGATCTTCAATGAATCATTATAAAATCTCCACATAATTAAATCAATGGCTAACTACCGCAATTGACCTGCTTCTTCTTGTGTTTGTTTCTTCATTCTCCACTTGATTATATATATATATATATAATCAGTGTATTTACTGCGCTGATATCCTGTCCGGGATCGCACGAGAAGTTGTTTAGGCGGGCTATTTAAGCTAGTCGTGTACATACGTACATATATATGTGTGTATACATCCGTATGTGTAAGTATACTGTTTATATACATGTATTTGTATTTATGTACTTGAGTATATTTCACTGATGAAGGCAGAGCATTTATGCAAAGCCAGAAATCCAGGATTTGAAATTATCTTATTATTTTTACTGGTTTATTTGGTCTTCGTCTTCGCTAATCGTGCCTTGCGGACATTTATTGTGGTTTTGGAGTCAGGATTTGACTGCTATTTTTTTCAGCGTGGTGGTATCTCTTGATACCCTGTATTATAAT
>NC_068981.1:175448543-175451154 GCF_001194135.2 Octopus bimaculoides | reverse complement strand
ATGTAATTAAAGACAATGCACAAAGACGGAATGAGCAAAATACGGCCTTGCAGCCAAAATATGATAGTGGTGGGTAACGCTAAGAAAAAATCCTGAAATAGCAAGACAGAGAAAATGTTTTCGTAACCGAACCGGTTGGCGGCCAGTGGGAATGAGTGAATGAAGATAGACTGGCGCCGGGTCGGGTGTTAGCAGCAGGCAGAGAAGAAAGGGAGAGAGAGCGACAGAGAGAAGATAGAGAGAAAATAAGGGAAGAAAGGAAGGGGAAAATGAGGAGGGCTTCAAATGCAAGTGAGAGGGCAAGAGAGAGAAAAAGAGGAAAGTGGACAGGATAGAAATAGAAGTAACATGGTGAGAAGGTAAAGGAGAAAGAGTAGAGTCACATAGAATATATGTAAACTAACAGTTGATAAACGTCTGGTGTGTGTTGCGTACCGTTACTAATAAATGAAAAATATGCATTGTAAATAACGACAGATAAGAAAAACTTATACATATAAGACACAGAGTGTCCCTTAATTTTACATCAGTTATTAACCAAAATGTTAATACTAAGTTTCGCACCTTTAATAATAAGAATGAGGGACTTCCTATCTTGGCGGTATCTGTGAAAGACGCAGAGAATCTAACCTCAAACAAACTGAACGACTCACAGTGGATATACGAAAGTAAAAGAAATGTAATTTCAGATGATGGACAAAGACGAAACGAGCAAAATACGGCCTTGCGGTCAAAAGACAAGGACAGTGGATAAGGCTTAGAAAAAATCCTGAAGGATATAGACAACAGTAAATAACACGACAAAGAAGTTTTTTTTTGTGACCGAACCGTTTTTTTTTTTCGTGACCAAAACCAAACCGGTTTTTTTTTTTTTGCATACTTTTACTAATAAATGAAATAATGCTTTGTAAATAAACAACGACAGATGATAAAAAAACGTATACGTATAAGAGACAGGGGTTCCCTGAATTATTCATCAGTTATCAACCAGAATGGTAATCAGTTTCACACCTTTAATGACAAGACTGAAGGGTTACTACCACCGAGATCAGCACCTGCGATCGGCTTCACTAAAAGAATAGGGCCTCAAGCAACCACAACGACACAGAGTGCATATACGAAAGTCAAAAAATGTAATTTAAGAGGGCCAGTTTCTCTTCTTCCTCCAGCAGCTCGTCACAAAAACCTTTCTCTGTCTTACTATTTACTGGTGTCTATATCCTTCAGGAATTTTTCTAAGCCTTACTCACTATCTTATGTCCGCAAGGCCGTAGTTTGCTCGTTTCGTCGTTGTTCATCGTCTTAAATTACAATTTATTTACTTCCGTATGTCCACTCTGAATCGTTTAGTTTGTTTGAGGCCCGATTCACTGCGTTTTTTGCAGACAGCATCAAGATGGGAAGACCCTCAGTCTTATCATTAAAGGTGCGAAATTACAATTCTAGTTAATAATTGATGAAGAATTAAGGAATCCTCTGTGTCTTACACGTAAACGTTTTTAATCTCTCATTGTTTACTTACAATGCATTTTGTTTTATTTATTGGTAACAGTACGCAACACACAGCAGACGTTTATTAACAGTAAGTTTATATATATATATATATATATATATATATATATGTATATATACATATATAAAATTTAGAGTTCAGCAGGCATTGCTTCACCAAACACAATGTCTGCTGAATCCTAAATTTTAATTATGTTTATATGAATTTATCGATGATGGTTTTTTAACACAACGAACTACTTGGTAAAATTACTAATTATTAATTAATTATTAATTTTTACCCTATATCTGTATATATATATATATATGTGTGTGTGTGTTTGTGTGTGTGTGTGTGTGTGTGTGTGTGTGTGTGTATGCATATATATTATATATATATATACACACATATATATACGTACATATGTGTGTGTTTTACGTAAGCATGTATATATAAATAGAGAGATATGTGTATGAACTCATAGATGGTTGTCTCCGTGGTGCCTGTGCGTTTGCGTCTCTATTTACATATTTATATTATATACACTTTGCGCTGCTGTGTATTCCATTCCTCAGCTGTCGAACTGAAATCAACAAATTTCCGGTCGCTTTGTACTATGTCACACCCTCCAGCGATTCCAAGCAGCACATATGGTGCCAGTAAATTATATAGATTCCTCTGCTCGACACCATAGCAAACACTTTTTCCTCATATCATCAGATATTTTCCTCTAGGAGCTACTTTGCTAAACAAGGAGCAGCTGCCGCCATCCTTGTTATTTTTTGGTTTCAATACTAGCAGATAATTTTGATTTTTAATCTAGGGCTTGTACTTACCCTCGGATATGCTTTCTGTTCTTTATGATAAAGCATCCCAGCACTAACGGAAATGGCTGATTTTCTATTCCTTCAGTCATGTATGAAATTGTGGATCTAGTTATAAACAGAAGACATGTGAGAGTTGGGTCTCCTACTGTAGAGTGCTTCCACAGTGCAAGCGTTGGTTTGCGTGCACACGCACACACACATATATACATTATTCATATATATATGTATATACATATATATACGTGTATACCTATATTTCTGTATGTATGTCTGGATGTGTGTGTGAATATAT
>NC_068981.1:175445807-175447491 GCF_001194135.2 Octopus bimaculoides | reverse complement strand
TTTTTTTTTTTTTTTTGCCAAGAAGTGGACTGGAGTAACGGAAATTGAATTGTTTGCTCAAGAACACAACGTACCACCCGGTCTAGAAATCAAGATTTTACGACCATGTGTTTAACGCTGCAACTACTAAGCCATACGCCTACGCTTTGTCTGCTTGCCCCTTTTACTTTCCCATTCTCCCTCCTTCTCTCTTGCTCTGTACACCACCCCTTTATTTCCTTCTTTTACTTTACTGTCTCATCTATCACCTTCTGCATTTACTTCTTTATATCTGCCCTTTTTCCCGTTTCTTTGATTCCATTTGCACTTCGGTCTGTTTTCTCTGCCATTCACTACTTGTTTTCTCTTATTTTCTTCCTTTCTCTCTTCATTCTCTCGCTTCCCTTCTCGGTACCATGTAACCATTCCACCTTTCCTCTCAGTCTTTCTTCATTTGCTTAACCAACAAGATGAGTAATATTATCGCTAAAAGCGTAAAATTGTTAAGATTCACGTACGATATCTGATGAATAAAAACGATGTCTACGCCTTGCGTATGAATATTTTGCTTCTTCTTTTGCCATCCTTCTGTGCAATGTTTCAATTTTTAATTTTATATATATATTTATTATATTATATTATATTATATTATATTCAAATATATATATATATATATATATATATATATATATATACATACAATATCTAACACACTTACACAAGGTAAAACTTCAAATATGTGAATCATCAAAAGCAGCTCCAGGGATAGAAACAATATCAAACACACATACACAAGGTGTTTTACTAGTTCGTGGGTAGGCTGCGCTTGTAGGCGTAAGAGAATATATTCTCTTCATGCGTCTGGTGTTAAAAGACCTGGAAGTCGTCATAGATAAGCGATATAACTCACACTAGATCCATTCAGGTGCGATGGGCATCGATGCCTCTTCATTTTTGTGACTTTTCAATACCACGTACACGAAACGAGGCCTCATGCAAGCAAAATCGCTGTCTATGACGATATGAACAATGGTGTAAGAAGCATCAGCTGGTATGTCCCAACGTTTTATGCCACGGAAAAAATTCAAATATGATTGAAAAGCAGGTCGAGGAATATAAGAAAAAAAAAATCGAACACACATACACATGATATCCATCACAGTTGAATTCGATCGGAAGCGTCTTCTCTCGCCTGTCTATGACTTCAAGGTATTTTAACACTCATCGTAATGAAGGAGTCGTCCTCCAGGCGCTATTCCACAGCGAACCGGTGAACAAATAAGAACACGTACATTGTGTACGACCGGTCGATAATGTGTTCAACACTAGCTCTGCTAGTGTAAGATATAACTATATCATCATCATCATCGTTTAACGTTCGCTTTCCATGCTAGCATGGGCTTGAAGATTTGACTGAGGATGGTGAACCAGAAGGCTACACTAGTCTCTACAGGTGGATGCCCTTCCTAACGCCAACCACTCCGAGAGTGTAGTGGATGCTTTTACGTGCCACCGGCACGAAGGCCAGTCAGGCGGTACTAGCAACGGCCACGCTGAAAACGGTGTATTTTACATGCCTCCTGTACAGGAACCAGTCCAGCGGCACTGGCAACAACCTCACTCGAATGTCTTTTCACGTGCCACCGGCACAAGTGCCAGGAAGGCGACGCTGGTAACGATCACGCTCAAATGGTGCTATTTACGT
>NC_068981.1:175445309-175445797 GCF_001194135.2 Octopus bimaculoides | reverse complement strand
AGTGCCAGGAAGGCGACGCTGGTAACGATCACGCTCAAATGGTGCTATTTACGTGCCACTGTATATATATATATATATATAGTTCTGTATTAATTCTTTCATCCATTTAAATGCAGCCATGATACGGCAACGCTTTGAAGGGTATTAATCGAAGGAATCGGACCCAGTACTTATTTCTTAAAGCTTAGTACTTATCTTTTTGGTCTCTTTTCCCCGAACCACTAAGATACGGGGACATGAACACACAAACACCAGTTGTCAAGCTGTGGTGGGGAACTAAAATAGACACAAAGACACACACAGAGAGGCATATGCATACATTATATACGACGGGCGTCTTTCAGTTTTGGTCTACCAAATCCATTCATAAGGCTATATAGTATAAGACACTTGCCCAAGGTACCATGAAGTGGAACTGAACCCGGAAACATGTGGGTGAAAAGCAACCTTCTTACCACAGAGCCATGCCTATATATATATATATATAT
>NC_068981.1:175444237-175445211 GCF_001194135.2 Octopus bimaculoides | reverse complement strand
TTTCATAAACGTCTCTAGTGAATGAGAATAATGAAATTTATATTTTTCACGATCAAATAATTTACTGCACTAAATTTTCTCTCGCTCCCTCCTTCTCTCTCCCTCTCTCTCTCTCTCTCCCCGGCCTTTCTCTCCGGCCTTTCCTTTCTATGTATATGTACATATATATATATATATATATATATATATATATATATATATACGTGCTCGTATATGCACATTCATTCATATATACACGCGTGATGCTGTGTGTGTATGAGTGTGTAAAAGAAATAAAAAATAAAGCTGATCAAATCCATCATATATCTATACGTTCTCAGGTTTGTTGAAATATATGGTAGTATTATTCCCGAATCTATTTACAAATATTTGATAAAATATCTTTATTGCAGTCTACATAATTTGATAAACATGATACCTTTCTTTTTTATCCTTCGTCTCATTTTTACTTTCTGATATTATGTGTCCATGTATCTGTTTGTGTTTGTATGTGTGTGTGTGTGATTACGTACGAGCGCATATATTGAGCCCTGGATGTGAATGTGTTCCGCTATTTTCGCTTATACAAACTGATGAACATCAAGGCAACTATGTAGATATATTTAGTCAAGGAGTTAGATACTGAAAGAAGGCACACCCGCACAAACACACACTTATATATACATACATACGCATACATACATGCATACAAAGATACATACATACAAGCAATACATATATAAAATACATAATATATGCATATGCATGCTTATATTATAATAATGTATTAGCTTCATACTTAAAACAAAAGGAAAACCCGAGACGTTTCGCACGCCAGTCCTTCCTCACATAAATAAATGAATGTGGAAAGACGATAGGAAAATGAATGATACGAAGTGGTTGAAAAGAAATTATACACACACACACACACACACACACACACACACACACACACATAATATATATATATATATATATATATATATATATATATA
>NC_068981.1:175442843-175443946 GCF_001194135.2 Octopus bimaculoides | reverse complement strand
TATATATATATATATTATACGCGTATATAATATATATGTGTGTTTGCTTGTTTATTTTTATACGATACCTATCCGATCCAGATTTTATTTCTATAATCATCGTATTCAAATAAAATACGCTGCACATATTAAATAGTCCCTTTTTGTACTTTAACATACTCATAAATATTAATTATATTCACAACACTAACCATTCAATATTCACATCTTATTTTTATTGATACATTTTAGACTCAACACCTACATATATTGAATTACGTAAGACAAATCCTAATTTATTAGATTCGTACGAGATTTAGAATTTACACCTAAAAGTTTTTTATTTGTTATATATTCAAACCGGTGCAGTTAAACATGATTATTCTGTTTGAACAAACTTTACTGCTATATTCAACATGAGAGAAACTCATTTAGCCTTGTTGTGCAGAAAGCACGATTGTTTGTTTATACCGCCATCGGGGAGATAACTCCCCACCAGCCCCGAGACCACCAGGTAACGTCATTTTGATCTCCTTTGATCTCATCGGTGATGGATACTCGACCGTTAGAAATAGCAGCAAGTCATCTCTCCGCTAGCGATATATAGAAAATCGGTGCCAGAATAGGGACTGGTGACGCGATTAACCATCTAGGAAGTGCAAGGAACATTACGATTGTACATAACATTCACCTATCTAACTCTGAGTAATTACAGATAAATTCTGAAACCTAAACTAGTTATTATTAACTATCTATCTGTATATCTATAAATCGGCCTGTCTATACATATGTATGTATGTATGTATGTATGTATGTATGTATGTATGTATGTATGTAATGCATGCATGTTTGTATATATATATACATAATATATATATATACACACGGATATAAATATATATGTATATGCATATGTATACGTATGTGTGAGTGTGCGCGTGTGTAACCTATATAAACATGGCTAATTTAGCTGTTTGTCCGTAGATTGAAAAATGATGAGCAACCTAAATCGATTTTCGAATCTTATTGGGTTTTCATCAGAGGTGTGTACATCAATTTGATGCTCAAATGTATGTATATGTGTATATGCATGTATATGTATATATATATATATATATATATAT
>NC_068981.1:175440925-175441697 GCF_001194135.2 Octopus bimaculoides | reverse complement strand
ATATATATATATATATATATATATATATATATATATATATACATGCATATATATACATACACACACACATATAGATATGTGTATATATATATATGTGTATGTGCGTGTGCGTGCGTGTGTGCGTGAGTGTGCGCGCGCGCGTGTGTGTGATGGAATACTAGAAAGGTTGCCAGAAGTTATTTGAATTTATCGAAAAATCAGTGAAGACGCTAATTTTGCAATATAGGTCAAAGCGGGTTTATCCATTTTCATGATCTCATTAGCAGTACAAGGGGTGATATCAAAACAGTTAAGAAGAGTCCGTAATTAGACTGCTTGTGGAAGTCAATTGATAGCTTCAATCATGACCTTGTTAGTCGTCTTCGTTCAATATTTGATATTAGATAAAGAGTGGGGCGGTGAACGTAGAACAAACGCAAAGAAAAGAAACTGAGACGTTAGTTTTCAGTATGAAAATGGAAGATATCAAAGTAATTATCACATGAATAATTGAGGTAATCTGGTCATCATGTGTGCTTCTTTGCAAATGACAACACACACACACTGACACACACACACACATACACACACACACACACACACACACTCAAACACACACACACATACACACAAACACACACAGATATATACATATATATATGTATGTATATGTACATAGATGCTTATATATCTACATATATACATATATATCATTATACCCATTTGTATGCATATATACAAGTGGGTAAAGACATAAATATAAATATATGTATATATATATATATATATATAT
>NC_068981.1:175428234-175440151 GCF_001194135.2 Octopus bimaculoides | reverse complement strand
TATATATATATATATATATATATATCACGTCATCATGTGACCCACAATGTGACCGACCACACTAACAGATGATGTTGTTACACATCGTTGTCAGCAGGGTGCTTTGCTTCCTTTTAACAAAATATCACTTGTGTTCTGTTTCAGAATTTACTCACATGAATTTTTTATAAATCAGTCAAGTATTTTATTTTCAGTTTTTGTTCAATCATATCTCTCTTCCTTATCTTTTATTCTCTTCATTTACTGATTTTTCCGCAAACTTTATTTATTAATATTTTTCTTCGTATACTTAAATAAGGCAACGTCTGAATTTTGAAACTGATAGCTTTAAATATAGCAAATATTTGTCGCCTGGAAACGAAGAAAATAACGTTTTACATCTGATAGAAATTCATAGTTTCCACGTTACCAAAAATAATAAAAACAAAAAGAAGGTAAAGTAACTTTGATTTACATATAGCAAGCGAAACATTCAAAATAACCAAAATAGATGGTCAGCAGCTGAAAAAAAAACAAACTAATCGACAACAGATCATATTCATAATGAATTATGTATTTCTGTCTTGGTTACTATTTGTGTCAACGACAAAACACAAAATGTCTTCTACCGTCAATCCTGAAAATGCAAACATGCATTAAAATACAAGCTGCATCAATTGCCTGCTTACCTCCAAAGATTTTTCCTGGAATGCACGTCACCTGAATTAAAAATGTATTAGAGTCGGAGTCAATTTGTCCATTTGCTGAAGCTTCGATGGGTCTTGCAGACATGTAGTTCCAGATATGAGAGTTTCCGTAACGCAACATACATTGGCTATGTGCTATGTGACCCTCAGTGAGGAACATATATACTAGACATTTGAATAATCACGTACAGACGATCAATCAGCTACGTTTGTACTCCATGAAAAGAAATCGCCTCTAGTTAAATAAATAAGAGAGACTTTAAAAATATGTCTATAGTTACAGGAGTAATCTATAATTGCATTAATAAATAGTTTCACTACAAACCATGGAAGAAATACGTTTTAGAAAGCTAAATCATCCTCAGATAACTAAATCGTCATTGAAAATCTATTCAAAATTTTTTTTCAAAATTGTTTATTAATACTACTTTCTAACAAAATCAGCGACGCCCATTGTAATACGTCAATATTTTAGGAAATAAAATCTCCGACAATAAGCTTTAAAAATATGTTTATGGTAACATTAAAGATAGAATGTTTTAGCAAAATATTTTTACAGAATTTGCTAATGTTTGCAATAAACACGATATTTTTTAATGTTTCATTGCAGTTAATTTTTATTCTGTTTATTTAATACAATGTGTAAATGTTATAACACAATTAAAGCTATATCGACAACAGAACTGAGGTTTTTCAAGTCTTTATGTAATATGTAATAAACCGAACATTACCATTGCTGTGTTCAAAATTAGAATTTTTTTTAAATATTGCAGATATTACAGGTCCAGGAGTGGCTGTGTGGTAAGAAGCTTGCTTCCCAACCACATGGTTCAAGTGTTAGTCTCACTGCGTAGCACCTTGAGCAAGGGTCTTCTACTATAGACCAAAGCCTTATGAGTGGATTTGGTTGACGGAAACTCAAAGAATGCCGTCGTATACATGTATGTTTATCTATCTACCTATCTACCTATCTATCTATCTATCTATCTATCTATTTATCTATCTATCTGTATGTATGTATGTATGTATATATGTGTGTTTGTGTGTGTGTGTGTGTGTGTGTGTGTGTGTCTGTCTGTCTGTCTGTCTGTCTAACTGTGTGTCTTTGTCTGTGTTTGTCCCTCCCCCCGCACCGTTTGACAACCGGTAAATAACTACAAAAGTAAATAAAAAGTGTGTTTACGTCTCCGTAACTTAGCGGTTCGACAAAAAGAGACCAATAGAATAAGTACTAGGCTTACAAAGAATAAATCCTGGGGTTGATTTTCTCGACTAACGGCGGTGCTCCAGCATGGCCGCAGTCAAATGACTGAAACAAGTAAAAGAGTAAAAGAGTAAGTTAATCAAGGTAAATCGTATAGCTGGATATCTCAGTGAAAGATTCACATCTCCTGCCCATTGGTAGCTGGTCATTTGAGCAGAGGTCCTTAAGATATCTATTCTGATAGGTGTTAGCAATCTTACGTTCGAAATCATTTTGAAAACCGATTCATCATTTACTTCTTCCAAGAGTAACTGAATGATGTTACTATATTTGTTGCTAAATACCAAAGAGGTTATAACAGAGCACGAGGCGTAAAGTCCTAAGAAGTAATGTGCTATATTATAAATGTTTGTTAGACGAAGGTTTTCTTTTCTTCTCGAGACACGCTAGTGGAGACATCAAAGGCAATGAAGGCAAAAATCATATTTCAGAAAATGTTATAGGACAAAATAAGAGTGACCTGAATAATAATGATAATAATAATAATAATAATAATAATAATAATAATAATAATAATAATAATAATAATAATAATAATAATAATAATAATAATAATAATAACAATAATAATAATAATAATACTAACAACAACAACAACATCGAAAAATACCTTAGGAATGAGAACCCAGGTTCGAAATTTCCCCAAGACACCTGATGAAGGCTGGAGGGTATATCATCCGAAACGTTGTGTTAACAACAAACAAGATGAGGACAAATATCCGTCAAATGTAAATAATGTAAATAATATACATAATTCCTCAATTCTTAAATATAGAACTGTACTACTTGTTTAGTACTGTAAACAAAGAAATTGTCAAGATGAAAGCTGTTTGTTGCTGTTCTTGATATCCCTATTCGTTGCTCAGTGGGCCACTGATATGCTTTCGCAAAGTAGTCGAATTAATACAAAAATATAAATATACTATTCCCGAGTAAATCCATTTCTTTAATTTTTGAAATTCAAGAATGCCACATTATACCATTTAAGAATTATATGGTTCTAATTAAACCAGAATATAAGAACCACAAATATGTACAACCTTGTGACTGACAATATTTTATCCAGTCATAGAAAATACTTGACTTTCAACGATACATTTCACCTAATTTAGTAAATTTTTGATGAATCTTAGTTCACAATTCGTACTTAAGAACTTGCGTGCTTGCTTCATTCTCTTGTTTCCGTTTGGTCACCGATCCAGAGTGAACTAACGTGTGAGTGAAACTAGAGAAATGCACATGTAACCAAATCGCAGAAATACAACAGAACCTTTTAATAATCTTTAGTATACGATGTTATGAAGAAATTTTAAAAAAGAGGGAATGTAATTAGGTGTGTGATGTTAAAAGGCTAAGATGTCTCTTCAATGAAGCAATTATTTCAATTTCCACATAGTATCTCATATCACATTTCTTGCTAAATGAATAAGCACAACTCCGAAAATACAAGAATTTCCATCGTGTAACTGTCAGATTCAACCAACTCCAGATGTCAATCTTAAGTAAATTTAGATGGAAGAGTAGAACTATGAAATAAATCATTTATAACACTCGTTTAGAATCTCGATTACACTGTAATGGCTGTACAAAATATTTTCCAATCATATGCTGGCAATATATAATAGACTTCTCCTACAAGAGTTAGCTGTCTTGTAGAAACAAGAGTTAGCTGTCTTGTAGAAGTCAACATAGTCGACTAACGTGCAAATAAAATTTCTGTGTCCATGTAAAAAATAATTGTATTTTATTGGTTTTTTGTTGAATTCACTGCCAAAAAAACAAGTCTTAAATGAACGACTGGATTACTTAATATAATATTCGTTTACGTTAATTTTATTTATTTTCTTTTATTCTTTGATTTGCTTCACTAATTTAACTGCAGCCATGTCTTAAAAGGTGTTAGTCGAAGAAATTTTGTAAGCCTATCGGTCTCTTTTGCCGAACCGCTAATTAATGGGAATATAAACACACAAGCATCGGTTGTCAAGCGATGGCGGGGGGCAAACACAAACACATGCACATACAAATATATAAACTCATATATATATATACGATGGCTTTCTTCCAGTTTTCGTCTGCCAAATCCACTCACAAGGCCTTGGTAGGCCCTGTGCATGAGACGGAACTTTAATAAATGCTTTAAATTTGTATTACATTCGATGACAAAACAAAATTGGTTCCTTAGAACTAAGAGGGTTTTGATTGGGTATATTTTCCAAATTGCTGGAAACTAAAATCTTATGTTCTGGCAGAAGCCAGAAAATAAGAATATTTTGAGTATTACGAACAAAATTGGTGGAACTGCAACAATATGAGAGCCCCAAGAAGGTCTAATCGCAATGTTGCTTTCCGTTAGAAATGGAAGAATATAGAACAAGGTTTTGGTAAACTTTCCTCATCTAGCATGTTACAGACACCCTGTTAAAGAAACCAAGAAATACAAGGGGCGTGAGCAGACCAATATTCTATATTGCAAGTCTTGTGCTCAAATTTTAAACCAGAGCGCGCCGGATAAAATGCTTATCGACATTTCTTTGTACTCTTTACTCTATACTGCCAAGCTCAAAATTGCCTTTTATCCTTTCGAGGTCAATAAAATAAAATGCCAGTAAAATGCTGGATTCGATGTAATTGACTAACCTCCTCCATCTAAAATTGTTGAACTTCTACCAAAATGTGAAATCATTCTTATTTGTTATTATCGTTGGCATAGATAAATCCATTCTTATGATATATTACTGATATTTAAACTATCGACCTCGGAAGACATGAATCGTATTCTGAACGGTTGAGATTTAAAGTCACAAAAAGATAAGCAGGACCAGAAACAATCTGGATGGATAGCAGAAATAATACCTAGATGAGCGAGTTATGTCAAGCATACATTCTCCACCCGTTTGTTTGCTTAGAATACGTATACAAGTTGTAATTAATCGAACCTACATTCCATTCACGTTTAAAATCTCCAGTAAATGTGATTCGTTCCATTTAAATCAACTGGCTTCGTTATGCTATTAATGTGGCTGACATTTGGTCGGTGTTATAAATGTCTAAAATACGACCACCACACAGTCAAACGGAATGTTAAATGTAAAGAAGAATAAAGAAATACGAGCAAGGAAAAAGAATTCTTTCGGCTGCATTTATGCTGATAGTAAGGATTATTTTACTGAAGTAGGGAGAGAGAGAGTGTGTGCAGAAAGAGGAAAAAGAGAGTGAGAAGAGATAAGTTGCGTATATGTATTTATTATGCGTGAGTGTGCACATATGTGCGTGTATGTATATATATATATATGTATGTATGTGTATGTATATATATATATATATATATATATATATATATATATATATATATATATATATATATATATATATATATATATACACTTACATATATACATATATATATATACATACATACATACATACATACATACATATATACATATATATATATCTATATATATATCTATATATATATCTATACACGCACATATATATGGAAATACATAGACAGAAAAATAGATAGATAGATAGATAGATAGATAGATAGATAGATAGATAGATAGATAGATAGATAGATAGAGAGAGTGAGTCAAAGAAATGGTGATAGATAATGAAATATAAAAAAAAAATAGAAAGTAAAATATTAGAGTGAGAAACAAAAAAGTCAAAAGAGAGTTGGGTTAATGAAAGAGGAGTAGAGAGAGAGGGAGAGCGAGGGAGTATATTATGAAAAGGGAGGGAGGGAGATGGAAAGAAAAGACTGACAAAAATGTTCCAGAAAGCGAGATGAGTATAGGGAGCAATTTGGAAGTAAAAGGAAATAAAGTAGAGGTATAAAAAAATATAATACGAACCAAGGAAGAAGAGGTAAAAGGGAAGATGGAGTAAGTTATATAGTTGCTAGGAAGAAGTAGTTTCTGCGAAAATAGAGCCGGTAGTGTGGAAGAAATAAACAGAGAGTTGCTTTGTAGGAATGGCAGTATTTGTAGATTAGAAAACATAGAGAAGTAGAGGGCAAGAAAGAAAGGAAACAGAGAGGGAAGGAGGGAGATAAAGAGAGAGAACGAAGAGGCAGCGGAAAAGTGAGGGGAAAAAGAGAAAGCATAGCATGGAAAGTGGAGATAATTGAGTAAGGGGAATAATGGAGGATATTGAGGAAAATAGATCAAAGAGAGAGAAAATAGATAAGGAGTTTGGTTAGATAGTTCAAGAGTGTAAGAAAGCAGTAGAAAGAGAAGAAAATCAAGGAGAGACTGAGAGAGCAAGTAAGTGCTGGATGGAGTAATGAAGTTGGAGATATGATGTGGAAATAGATGAGTAGAGGGAGTGGCGGAAGTTAGAGAAAAGAGGAAGTAACGATGCCAGAAAAAAAAAATATATATATCTATATATATATATATATATATATATATATATATATAAAATATAAAGTAAAACGTAAAAATTCACTTGTCGTTCGTTTGATGGCTCCAATCCCGAAAACTCTACAGTGTCCATTCTGTATAATGGGGCGGTGATGGTGGACGACAGCGGTCATGGCAAAGAATAGGAAGGGAAAAGAAGTGGTCTGATAAGCGAACAATAGACGATTTGATTGATGGACGGCCATAAAGGGAAGGAAATGGAAATCAAGAAGCGCCAAATAAAAGGAAAATAGGGAAATAAATAAATACACAAATATAGGAATAAAGTTTGAAAAAAAAAACACAGAAAGAAAAAGGCTGTGTGAAAGAAGAGAGAGAGAGAGGGGGAGCGAGAGAGGGCGAGTGAGGCGGAAGGAGTGAGATCGAGAAAAGGGTGAAAGGAAGTTCTGAAATTAAGGAAAAGTAAAAATAGACAGATAAAGAGAGACGGTTTTTGTGAAAGTCAGAGAAGGAAAGAGAGAGGGAGAGAGATAGAAAGGTGGGTGAAATGTGATGTTAAATGTGGGAAAGAGAGAAAGCATTTGTGAATGAAGGGTAGAGAGCGAAGGGTATTATGTCGGTGAGTGTGACAAAAGAGAAAAGAGAGAGGCTGTGTTTGTAAGTGCACGATGAGAGAGAATAAATGTAAGGAAGGAGGACAGAAGAAAGGCGGAAAGAAAAGATCTGTTCCGGCTGCAGTGCTTTTTTTATGGTGCTCAATACAGTTATACAGAATGCAATATGATTGCAGATTCTTACGTATATTAGAGTCGCCGATGGGCGGCACGATGGAGAAGATGGACCCCTAAAAGGCTCCATTGGTTGCAGTGCTATTTCATGGTGCTCAGTTCAATTATAGATTACGCAATAGATTGTAGATACTTATGCAGACGGGCAACAAGGACAGGAGCGTTAGTTACTGTTCTGCGTAATGGCTTCATGCCACACGTGTAACATAAACTGACCACGTCTTTGCGCAAACTACCTGCTGTGCGTCATTGGTTTGGCAATGAACCCAGTAACTTAAAAACGCAGTGAATACATGTGTCCAGCTGCATTTGAAAAATGTTTACTTCTATAATTATTGGTGGTATCGCTAGAGATTCGGAAGAAATACCTTGTAATATTTGTTAAAGCTTTTCATTTTCAGAGTTTAAATCTTGCCGAGGTCAATATTGTTTTCCACCCTTTTCTGAATAATGAAATTTAGTAGATGTCATTGTATGTGATTAAACACCTTAAACACCATACCCCAACACTTTTAACCATATACATGAATTAGAAATAGTAAAGATCGGGCAACTGGTAAAGTCGTTAGAGCGATTGATAGAATATTTTCATAATTTAATTCGATTTCCTTAATTCTGCACATTTAAATCCCACCGAAGTCAAATTCTGTGTGTGTGTGTGAGTGTGTGTGTGAGTGTGTGTGTGCGTGTGTGTGTGTAGCACAAAAAGGAAGTTGCATTGTCAACGATTTATTTAGCTTACACGTTTCTCAAATAGTTTAGCATGTCACAATCGCACATTAGAAATACTAGCTATAAGATAAAATTACCAAAATGTTTCTTCTATTCTTTCTATATGCGAAAACAAATGATAAAACTCCTCATGGACAGTTTCCTAATTTGTTGACTGCTCCTCAGAGCAACGTATACGACTTTTTTTCAGCTATTATTTGAATCTGTGATAAATCAATGTATTACCCTTGTTTATAACTTAAATCGCATATTTATACTTTTGACATCACGTCACTAATTAAATATGATACACAAAACAAAGTGATTCAAGAGAGCTAAAATAAATTCAAATATTACACAGCCTACTTGCGAGAGGATACATATTCTCTTAATCTATACATATTCTCTTAATCTATACATATTCTCTTAATCTATAAGAATTCAGATGATTTTGTCAAATTTAGTGCTTATTTATTCACATTGTTTTTAATTAAACATGCACTATCTCATAGCTTTGAGATTCAATGTTTATGCTTAGAATGACATTGTTGAGTAAGTGTAAGAGATCAGATCTGGTCAGTTTGAACATACAACAGATAAAATAGTTGAGCCGGATATGGCCGGTTTAAATGTTAAAGGGTTAATGCTACAAATATAAACCCTAGAGATGGATTCGCATTTTATTAAATGTTTCAGAGAATACTTATCCGATTGCCATCAACTAAATCAGGTAAGGTCAGCTCTAGAGGCATGCGCCCTTGCATCCCGTTGCTGCGCTCACCATTTATCGGTACATCTTCGGCTCCTCTCGGGTGCCTCGTCGAAGAGAATCCTAGTCAGTCCCCATCTCTGCGGTGTACATCCTCGTCTGTCGTGACCATGTGGAATGCGATCGACCAACACGAGCCGTCAACCTAGCCGGAGTGTCAGGGAAGAGAATTCGGTAAGCAAGTTTTAACTCAGAAAATCGAGCGAGATTGTCTAATATTCTGAGCTGGAGTACCCGGATCATACAGGTAACTGGACGCCAGATGATGTCATGAATTATTTAGCATCATATAAAGCAGTCGTATAATGAACGATTCCCATTGTAAGTAGCTGAATTCGCATACTTACACAAACACGCATGTAAATCGACAAAGGATGTACATAAATATACACATGCATACATACATACTCACACACACACAGTCACACATACACAAACATACACGCACATACACACAGGTATGGACATGAGCACATTGTACATATACATACTACAAACGCACATATACATACTACAAACGCACATACATACACAAGTATGTATGTGAACTTTTATGTTTTAAAATATTAATTTGAAAGCAGGTGACCTTCATGAGAATGCCTCAACAGAGGTATAGAATCTAAAAGTGATATAAAGGAGAAATAGAGGTGATTCTCAAGTTTCGCCGGCACTACGGTCAAACATAACTAGTCTCTTTGTCCATCGACAGATGCCCCAAACTCTATCTGATATTAAAATTTATGTAACACATTCCCTGTTGCTACAAAACTACATATTTAAGTCTTAGTGCACCATAATTAGTGTAGTAAATACATATGGTAATAATGATTTGAGATGTTGGCACAAGGTCAGCAATTTCAAAGGAGGTGGGGAGTCGATAACATCGGTCCCAGTGATACTCTAGTACTTATTTTATCGACCCCGAAAGGATGAAAGGCAAAGTCGGCTTCGGTGGAATTTGAACTTAGATCGTATAGACGGATGAAATGTTAAGCATTTTGCCCTACGTACTAACGATTCTGAGAACTCGCTGGCTGCCTTTACGTTTGGAAATATTAGAAGCAGAAATAAGGCGACGAGCTGGCGGAATCGTTAGCACGTTGGGCAAAATACGTAGCGGGATTTGATCCGTTTTTATATTCTAAGTTCAAATTCCACCGTGGTCGATTTTACTCTTGCTCCTTTCGGAGTCGATAAAATAAGTACCTGCTTAGCACTGATGTAATCAACTAACCAAGTGCCTCGAAATTGCTGGTCTTACGTCAAAATTTAAAACCAATATTATAAGTGGTAATAATCCACTTTCAATTTTAGTGTGTTGTTATTTTACATCTGATGTACGTAAGCTTCATGAGAAATGCATGGATGAAGTTAGAGGTTTGGCACAATGCTTTAAGAAAAGGAAAAATTACCTTGGTGGTATTTCTGGCATCTCAAATTTTATCCAAAATGCAGCGAGCTTGCAGATCGCTTAAGACGGTAGACAAAATGCTTTGTAGCATTTCTTCCAGCTGTCTACATTTTGAACTTAAAATCCATAGATTTCGACTTTGCTTTTCATTTTTCAGGTGTCGAGAGAATAAGTACTTGTTGAGCACTTGGGTTTATGTTATCGACTAGTCGCGTTCCCTCCCAAATTTTAGGCCCAGTTTCTGTAGAAGTAAAGTAAAGTTTCTTCCCGCGTCACATAGACTGATAAGGCCGGTTTCGCGGTTTCTATGGCATGTATATTCCCCACTGGACGGGATGCTTGTCCGTCGCAGGATTGCTCATTTTTACCTGCTGAGTGGACTGGAGCAACGTGAAATGACATGTTTTACTCAAAATCACTACGCGTCGCCCGGACCAGGATTCCAAGCAACAGAGTCCAACACTCTAACCACTAAGCCATGCGTCTCTACCCACTTTCTGTAGTAGAAAGAATATTCAATGAATTATTACGTATTCAGCTTCAAGAGCCTGAGAGCTGATATCATTGAATTTTGCAGATATTTCTATTAATTCTCTAAATAATTGAGTTGCTGAACGAACAAATGCATAATATTGATTTTAATTTTTGGTACAAAGCCCGGAAGTTCTGATCTGGGATAAGTCGACTACATCGACCCCAGTACCCGAATGGTACTTATTTATCGACTCCAAAAGGATGAAAGGCAAAGCTGACTTCTACGGAGTTGGAACTCAGAACGTATATACGAACGAAATGCTACAGAGCATTTCACCCGGCGCGGTATCGGTTCTGCCAATTCGCCAAAATTCGTTTTGGTGCGCGAAATCCTAAATCCTCGTTACTGGAAACAAAAATAAACACTATAAAGTAAAAGAAGCTTTGTCGCCCACGAGCCTAATTAAAATTCTAAGAAAATATACAAGAAAACAAATATGTCAAAGTCTTGAGGGAAAAAAATCAACATTGGTTTTTACAGAATTTAACCTTTGATGTGACACTTATCATTGCCTACAAATTATCATGTGATGCATCTCATAAAACCACAGAGTCCTTCGCTGAAATAAGATGATACAACAGGTAAAACTTTCTATTGGAGAGTTATATTTTTTAATTATCTTGAATGTTTTGGGGTTTCTAGATGATGTGAATAGTGAAGATAAAAGAGGATGCTGGAAGCATTTCAATTTCATATTAGTTTGTGCGCTCACACACAAACGCATACACTCTCACACACACATACACACCCACGCACACTACACACACATAAATACATACGTACAAACATACACATGCATACATCTAAATTACTGAGATTCTGAATAAGTAAAACTCAATGTTTTTAAGCAACGGAAATCGCTATAGTGACAAGATATTCTTCAAAATTTCATATTTTTGCAATTTGTTGCCTCGCTCCGTCCCATATATATTCTCCATTCGAAATGCACAATCGTTCGTAACTATTCAACTTATTGCATTTTTTACTCCCATATTTGTTATCTACTAAATTACATGTCTTAAAAGAACAAAATAATGAATCTGAACAACAACACAGAACTTCAAGCGTTATATTTTACCCACCATGTTCGCTTTTGATGCAACTGGCCGTAGCCATTCAGTTATTAACTCATATCAATTTTCATATTTTTTGTTTGTTTTTCTTTCTTTTATCATTGAATTATGTTTCAAAAACAAAAAAGGAAAAAAGAGATAAAAATTCTACAAAAAGACTATATTACGCAAATGAATATTTTATGACGGAACACGGGGATGATTTCCAAAATCCACCACTATACACATACAAACATACATACATACATATATACATACATACATACATACATTCATGCATACATACATATGTACATAGTGAATATATAAA
>NC_068981.1:175426554-175428097 GCF_001194135.2 Octopus bimaculoides | reverse complement strand
TATATATATATAAATATACATACGTACATATTTTGAATTAGCCTGTAAGGAGAAGGCATTCCACAGACACGTATATTCTGAACACAACTCACAGAGAGAATCAAAGTGATACAGCTTCAACTTTTTCAATTTAGGAAAAATTAAATCGTGTGACAGGCCTCCATATTTCTGTCCAATTTAACTCACAAAGTATGAGTCGACTCGATGCTGTATAAAGCAAAAATCACTTAAGAAAACGACACGCAGTTGAGGCGAACCAAGTATCTCGTGATTGCGAAACGAGCTACTTTAACCATTCCGACTTGCGCGCACACAAACAGAAACACACATAATACACACATACACACACACACACACACACACACACACAGTATTTATGCTTGTTCTCCACCATCACTTGACAACCGGCATCAGTTTGTTTAAGTCCCTGTACCCTAGTGGTTCAGCCAAAGAGAACGGTAGAATAAGTGACATACTTCAAAAAGAAAAAAAAAAGAACTGGAGGTGATTTGTTTGATGACACGCTTCAAGGCAGTGCCCCATTATGGCTGCAGTCCAATGACTTAAACAAGTAAAAGATAATATATATGCAGAGAAAGAGAGGGGAGAGAGAAAGAAAGCGAGAACCGGATAAAGACATACGCGCGCTCGCATATATCCTTGAAAACATTTATTTCTGAAAGAGTTAGACGCTATTTACCCAACAATTATATAAATCCTTTTGATATCTTATTGCAAATCATATCCCGGTTAGATGTTCTTCTAATCATGTTTCAAATCACCGCTCTGTCTCCAATCATGATGCTGAATATTCGGATGTAAATATTCCCTCTTTATACAGCGTTTGCTCGTGTTGAAACGATAACTAAACCTATTGTGTGTATCTCGTTAAATCCATAATGTATCTCCGAAGTGCATGAGCGATACGTTTTACAGTTCAAAACGACCTTTCATCCGATAGTTTTTTCTTTCCAGAATGTTAGCCATCATTACATCAGCTGAACGGTTATTTGTTGCTAAAAAATATATCGATGGTAAGTAGCGTAAAGAGGTGAGTTCTCATATATTTGTGACTTGGAGGCAGTTTCCATTTCCGGTTACTGCTATTATCACAACTGTTATATTGCTAACGACCTATTGCCTCTGAAAGGTAGAATCATAACTCAATTTTATGCGTTTGACCTAATGCTTATACAGTAGATGCAAAAAAAAAAGAAAGAAAAGAGAAAAGAAAACTTTGAAAACGCAATACGGAAGCCATCTTAACAACTGGCATACGCATGACTACATATTCAAGCAAACAGTTTTTCATATATTCGTTTGAAATTGAAGTGATAGAAAGACAGTTCCTGTCTACGGGCGAAGTAAAATAAGGTGACAAAGTCCTGTGCAAACCTGAGAACTACAATCGTTCAAAAGTTGCATGGAATTTAAGAGGAATTTATCTTATTAGTTTTTGTAGATCTTGTTCCAACTTAGATGTCACCGGTTAGCTCATGTAATTGCAACATCACGTATTTAACATTGACATAGTTTGCTTCCT
>NC_068981.1:175425452-175426432 GCF_001194135.2 Octopus bimaculoides | reverse complement strand
ATATATATATATCATCAAAATAATGATGATTGTAATTTGAGTCCATCATCGGATAACACCTGCCTCCATCTTCAGAGAAGAGTTTTAGATTTGAGGTGTTGACAGAATGGAGCTTAAAAATGGAGTCTTACTCAACCGCTTTAATTCCTGATATCATTGTTAGTCTGTGTAATTCGGACTTCTTTGTATGCATACATATGTACATTTTTTGTATCTTACATTTACTGATACATATATATATATATATATATATATATATATATATATATATATATGCGTGTGTACGGGGTGATTGTAAAGTAACTCTCTATTTTTAAATATTTATAAATTATTTATTATTTGTAATTTTTACCAAAATAAATATAGATATGCGAAGAAATCTTTTAGTATGAGGTTTAAAATTCGATATTGTCTCCAGATGTCGCTACCAGCTTCTTGAGTCGCCCAGGAATTGCGTCAACTGGTTACACCAGAAACTCTTGTGGGATGCTAAGTCGGAACTCCTGACTGGCCACTCATCGGACCACAACGACCCATTTGTCTCCTTGGGAAGTGGGCATTCAGCTATTCACGAACGATAAGAGCAATCCGAATACAGATTAAATTTTCATATATAAAAATATAAAATAAAAAAACACAAATGTTTGAAAAAAATTACAATTAATAAATAATTAATAAGTATTTTAAAATAGGGAGTTACTTTTCAATCGCCCTATATATATATGTATATATAAATGTGTGCGTGTGTGTGTGTGTGTGTATGTGTGCATGTGTGTGCGCTTGTATACACAGACACACACGCACACACATTATATGTATGTATATATATATGTACATATATGTGTGTGCGTGTGTGGAACACGACACAATGAAGTAGAGAAATTTGAAAAGACAACACGAAACCGGTTATTTCTCAAAATACAATGTTTATATACCAAAAAGATTTTATAACATCTTTCTAACATTTTTCTTACATTTTT
>NC_068981.1:175418992-175425333 GCF_001194135.2 Octopus bimaculoides | reverse complement strand
TATATATATATATATATATATATACATACATACATACATACATACATACATACATACATACATACATACATATATATATATATATAGACATATATATGTACTTATGTCTTCAACACATAGAGAAGCACATACCCACGGAACACATTCACACATGATTCCACTTCTAGGAGTTGTATAAACTAAAACCGCTGTGCATTCCTGCAATGTACATCTGGTATTGTAAAAAAGAAAAAGTAAATTGGCAACCTAGTTGATGGAGATATCACAGTGTTTTGAGCTCTTTACCTATTTTATACATTTTACCAATTAAACTATTGTTTACAATATACCAATATACAGGCTTTTACTGTGGCCAAATGACGCACTTTGCTTAAGTCAAAACCAGAACTAATCACCACGTGTTTTTTTACATTCATTTTTCATTTCCCACTTTTTTTACCGTTTGTTTTATTCATTGATGGTTTTATATTCTGGTTCATTCCTTTTCTGATCTGTTCTACTTCACGAGCCTCATTTCTCTCACTTCACACACAAATATACGCGGATCTATAACTGTACTGACAAACACAAATACATACCGAGAAACCCACCTCCCCGAAACACACTCTTTCACTCTCGTAGATACACACTCTTTCACTCTATCTCACTTGCCTTATTTGTCTTACATTCGTTTGAAGGGAAATGAAATCTTGATATTAAGATATACAAAGCTTTGGGATTTGTTTATGCCATCTAGGCTTCTGCAGTGCGGATTCTGGAAATCTCTCTCCAGAGTATTCTTGAATTTTGTTATCATACATACATATACGCATAGATATACATACCTATATTCGCACGCGTGTCTGTATTGTTTAAATACTATGCATATACATGTATATGTGTGAGTATATATTATGCATATACATAGATACATATACACATGTATATTCATAATATTTAACGAATACTAACACGCATACAAATATATATTCTATACCTACACACACCTACACAAATTTATATATATATATATATAGATATATATGTGTGTGTGTGTGTGTGTGTGTGTGTGTGTGTGTGTATGTGTGCGTGTGTGTGTGTATGTATGTATGTATGTATATATTTCAGGGTGTGTGGAGTTATGTATAAATTCATATATGTACGGCGTGTGTGAGCGAGCGCATGAATGTGGGTATATCAGCGCGTTGTATAGTTGAGTAGTTGAATTCATTACAACGTCTGGTTTTGGAATTATTTGGCATTTTATCGCCATGACACCATCATCACTAAAGACACCCTTGGAGCAAAGGAACGTTTGATTTTCATGTCTGCTTGTATTTGATAAACAAATAAGTACATGTTTACACGCATACACCCATAATGCAACACACTAACACGCATTCCTATTCACACATAGTCATCATTAGAAATGTACACGTATTTCTGCATACATAGTCTGTATGCAGTTTAGATGTACGCGTATATTGTCACATACTCATACATAACCGTATTGATGATAATATCTAGTATTTGAAGACTGATAAATGTAGTAGATACCTTGCAAAACCTGTTTAGATACCCTTTCGTACTTGGCTTCAATGATAAGGTCAATATCGCTTTGGTCAATTTTATTTGACCCATCATCAGTCGGTAATTTACAAATCAATATTTCTTTAGGAAAATTAGCTTGAAATTATATGGGTATATAATATATACATACATACATACATACATACGTACGTACGTGCGTACGTACGTACATGCATGAATAAAACAGGGACACGTAAACACACACGCACATATTCACATATGTATAAGGGAGAGTGCTTCAAAATGCCGAAACTAGATGCATTCTGTAAGAGTGTCTAACTTTAGTATGTTCTCTATTTAAAATCTGAAAATAAGTTTCCACCGAATAGCTAATTTCTTCGTCTGAGAATCACGGTTTAGCCTTTCGCTATATATATATATATGCGTGTATTTGTATATGCATGTACATATACTGTTGTATCGACGCCCATAGGCGAAGAAGTAGTAGCTCCCAAGACATACAAATAGAGGTAGTCTGGCCGCGATAGGAGTGTTGAGTAGCTGTTGAGTAGCAGTCGAGTAGCAGTTGTGTAGCGGTTGAGTAGAGATCATCCGAAGGTGCTAGATAGCAGTAGCTTGAGACATAACACATACATACAAATATACATACATACATACATACATACATACATTCATACAAATGTTTTTTATATTTGCATTAAGCCTGTAAATTACAGAGAAAAGGTGATTCTGCTGAATATTTCACTATAACAATAGTAGTGCATGCACCATTGTTTTATGACCGAAATATGTAATATTATATTCCATTAAAATATAAATATATATTCAAGAAAGAAGTTTAGAAAAGGCAAAACAATATAGAAATAAACATTTAATAGATCGAAACAGGAATTAGTTATTAACGGTTTGTATTTCTGTATGTATTATTGCGAACACGCTATATTTAAGATAGCATGTTTAACATTAATTTGATATCATTGTATCATATACTCCTATTGTGTTTATACGTTTATACAAGAGTATACATATGGCATGCATGTAGGAGGAGTGCTGGCAAGACATGCAACATAATGGAAGCACAAACGTCCGTAATGGGAAACACAGCATAAGTTGAAATACAATTCTGTTAAAGAACGAGCATTTATAAAACAATGTAACATTAGTACCTAAATACTGCTAATAACGTTTAATGCACACACACACACACACACACACGCACACGCACACGCACGCGCACACACACACTTCAATGCGTTTTTTGTACAGTTAGTATTCATTACTAAACTCAATGTCATAATAAATGCCATTATCCCATCTACATCTAAGTGTAGTGAAAAATTGAACCCATCTCATTCACATTATTCTCACCTTTTTAATGCAAACCGAATGAAAAAAGTATATTATTTGTTTATATATAGCATGCAGTTATATAATTAAATATTTTTACATAGAAAATGAAAGTGAAGCGAAGCAAACCGATATGTAGATATATAAAAGCAATCAAATTTTAATATTACTTATGTTAAAGCAATGCGCAGATATACACAAGTGTGCTCCACTGACTTTGTTTCTATATAACTTCTAGAAAAAGAATATTCATTGATGAAATTCTCCACAAACACACTTCAGAATGTCTAGATTCCTACGAAGTCGGAATTTGTTGTGAAAATTAATTTTCCGAAAGAGTGGGGAGAAGAGTTCTCGAAAATTCACTCGAGTAGACTTTGTTTTGTCATAATTTTCAGGAAAGTGGGTTATTTTTAGATAAGCATTTACGTTTCAGAGAGTGTAAATTACGATTATATCGGAATATGATGTGAAAAGAAAATCACATTTTTTTTTTGTTTGGAAATTTCGAGATCCCTCTTGTAGATATATTTGATGTGTATCAGTATGTATGTGTGCTGTATCACCATTTTGTTTTTCATATAAAATCGTAATCTATGGTCTTCCAACACACCGGGAACCAATGTAGAATTCCTAAGAGCCCATGCTAGAAAGTCATTGAATCTAACATTGGGCTTTTCTACTTTTGACAGGTTTTATTTTTAGTCCTGTTGGGTTTCTAGCAACCCTCTTCACCAGGCTAGCTTAGTGGGGATGTCGCTTTAGTCGCCGATGACTTGACCATGCAACGAGTTGTACAAGGTTCCATGTTACCAGCAGCAATCATGAGACACCTCACAATCGACCTCAATACATGGAAACATATTAATATATACATAAGTACGAAGGGAGAGAGGGAGAGAGAGAGCAGGTGGGGGGTAGCAAACCAGACAGGTAATTACGATACAGACTGCAAACAAATTATGCAATCATTATTATAAAAATTACTAATGAAGCGAGTTGGCAGAATCGTTAGCACGCTGGACGAAATGCTTAGTAGTATTTCGCAAGTTGCTATTTTCTGAGTTCAAATTCCGCCGGGGTATACTTTACTTTTCATCCTTTCGGGGTCGATAAAATAAGTACTAGTTGAAAACTGGAGTCGATGTAATCGACTCATCCCTACTTCCCCCAAACTGCCCTTGTGGCAAACATTTGAAATAATTATTATAATGATAACTAAGGCGGCGAGCTAGCAGAATTGTAAGCGCGCCGGACGAAATGCCTAGCGGTATTTAACTCGTCGCTACGTTCTGAGTTCAAATTCCGCTGAGGTTGACTCAACCTTTCATCCTTTCGAGATGGATAAAAATAAGTTGAACACAGAGGTCGATGTAATCGACTTACTCCTCCTTCAGAAATGCTGCCCTTGTGGCAAAATTTGAAATCATCAGTATAACGATTACTTATTTCATCAACTACGTACAATGATTTGCAACGTCCTTTACAGATTTGAACCAAGAGTCTATTGTCATGCAAATATATGTAACATGATTGCTAAAAATAACTTTTCACAGCGTTCAAGTCTTTTGGTATTTACCACCCATTTTACAAAATGATATTAACAGATATAGAATTATTAACATTTTTAGTGCTTATATTTAAATATTAACTAAATCTTAATTTTATAAAAATATAGAATTGTCCCCAGTGACTTAAAAATAATATGTCCTCTACACTATTGATTCTCGTGCTGTCGTGATTTTATTAATCTATCTTTTATTTTTTGGCAGAGTTGCTCTTTCTTGAGTCCAATATGCCTGAAGTTCATTCGTTGCTGACACCACAGAAATAGATTCCACTTCACTGTGCATGACAATTCCAGAAATGATTTATTTTTTATCGATCTTTGCCTTCTTAGACAGTTGGAACATTTGCTACTCTGCAAGTTAATTAATCATTTTGGTTAGGAAATCTTGTCTAAGAAGTTTTAACTTACTTCTTACGTCATCTCTTTCATTCAGTGAGATGGGAGAGAGTAGAGAGATGGAGAGAGAGAAGGGGAAGAGAGAAAGGAAGAGAGAAAGGAAGAGAGAGATATATTACAGATATAAAGATGGAAGTTACATAGCTATATAACAATACGCGATTTATTGCCTGTCTAATCTAAGCGAAAGCAGCCGACTTGGATCTCTCTTCCGTTCCTAGACTCGGGTCACTGGCTACAAATTTTACTGGCTTACACAATTCCTACCGATTGTTTAGCCAAAAATGGCAATGCTGAATAACTGTTATCAAATGATTCTTACATAATCATACTAAAATATTATATCCTATTCTATGTTAATTATTATTGTTGTTATTATTATTTATGCGGTAAGCTGGAAGAACAGTTAGCACGCCGGGAAAAATGCTAAGCGGCATTTCGTCTGTCTTTACATTCTGTTTAATTAATTATATTCACAATCTTTGCTTAATTTTACCTCAGTATATAAGTTTGTTTACACAAGCAGTAATATATAATGAATTCATTGGATTCTCTCCCTTCCTCCTTTACTGGTTTTTTTGTTTACCATTGTTTACCATTCTTTTGAACTTTAGATTTTTTGAATTTTACTGCGGTCCATTATGCCTTCCTTTAATTTAAACTTTTAGTATAGTGTTCATAGCCTCTCTCCCTTAACAGCTCCCTGTAAACTAGCGTTCTTGTTTCTAACGGTCATTTACTTAGCTGTATAATGCTATAACTCGTACGCAACCTTAGCATTTAGCGCATGTCTTGCTTATGTGTGTTGGTTCCCTGACGATGAATTTATGTGCATTTTCAGCACCTCTTTCTTCTTTGGAGTAGGGTGCACATATATTTTGAAACATATGTAGGAATTAAAGGAACTTATTGATTATACGCGTTTTGCTCCATTTATTATTATTCTTCATATCTACTCAAAATACATCACTTTAACATGGTATTTCTACCTATTAACCGGGTATGATATCCCAGTTTTTGTGTGAATTTTGCTACCCTGGTAACTATTAACATATTTACATTATCGAAGTTTTTTCAACCAAGATAATATTAATATATACATAAATTAATATATATATATATATATATATATACAGATATTTGTGTACATATGTGTATTCACACATATATGAATACATGTATTTTGTCGCTGTCTGCATTTAATGCCAGATCCCTAAAATATTCATATGAATATTTTTATTTGAATATGTTTGAGTACTTTCTCTTAAAAAAAATTACCTCAATAGGACAATTTATGTTGTACTCTGAGTTATGCATAGTTCTTGTTACTGACATTTGAAAGTCACCGAGGAAAATGTTACCTCATATCACCTCAATTGTATTTATGTATTTATTCTCTACACCTGCAGTGTTTGGTATAATTTTGATAAACTCAGTCTTGGCCTATATTCACTAACACTGTTCATGTAATTTATTGTTTTCTTCTTTTGCTTTTTAC
>NC_068981.1:175414833-175416362 GCF_001194135.2 Octopus bimaculoides | reverse complement strand
TGTTGTTGGCACTCCGTCGCTTACGACGTCGAGGGTTCCAGTTGATCCAATCAACGGAACAGCCTGCTCGTGAAATTAACGTGCAAGTGGCTGAGCACTCCACAGACACATGTACCCTTAACATAGTTCTCGGGGATATTCAGCGTGACACAGTGTGACAAGGCTGGCCCTTTGAAATACAGGTACAACAGAAACAGGAAGTAAGAGTGAGAGAAAGTTGTGGTGGAAGAGTACAACAAGGTTCGCCACCATCCGCTGCCGGAGCCTCGTGGAGCTTTAGGTGTTTTCGCTCAATAAACACTCACAACGT
The DNA here is from genome assembly GCF_001194135.2 of Octopus bimaculoides. NCBI lineage: Eukaryota > Metazoa > Mollusca > Cephalopoda > Octopoda > Octopodidae > Octopus > Octopus bimaculoides. The sequence goes on along the minus strand of NC_068981.1, from coordinate 175,416,052 downwards.
CCGGTCTGGGAATCGAAGCCGCGATCCTATGACCGCGAGTTCGCTGCCCTAACCACTGGGCCATTGCGCGTCCACTCTTTGTATTATATACATTCTCTAATACCCTAATATCGTACTTCGTTTCTTTCATTCGTTCTTTTCTCTTTTCCCTTCATACTTTTCTTTCTTTCATATTTCTGTTCATTTATTTCCTCATCTCATTCCTTCTTGACTCTTTATACGAATCAACTTTCGTCGACGTTTTTTAACCTATCTTCTTACATTACCTACCACGATTATTTACCTTCTCCACCTCTTAGTCATCCACCTTTCAAATTATCATACTATTTTAAGGCGGTCAGCTGGCAGAATCGTTAGAACACCAGGCGAAATGCTAAGTGGCATTTCATCCATCTTCTCGTTCCAAGTTCAAATTTCCTCCGAGGTCGATTTTGCCTTTCGTCCTTTCGGGAACGATAAAAAGTAAGTACCAGTTTAGCATTGGGGTCGAATTTGCTCTATCGCTGATAGAATTCCTGTTCATATATCCCTATAGTCTATCGCTTTATTAAACTAGATTGTATTGTCAACTTGTTAACGGTCTGCTGGACTTGATCTATCTTATATAGTATTATGATTGGCGCCGTTACTCACCTGTATAGAGCAAGGAAGGACAAATTGCTTTATATTGTCTAGATAACCCCTAAAGAGATGGGGACGTCATGGTTGGATTGCTTTCCAGTATAGTTTGCAGCTAAGGCTAAACAATTACAAGAAGAGTAAGAACAAAAATGCAGGGATTTATAAAAAAAAAGTTATGAACCATAAATTCCAATAGTTTCAACTACGATAGTGGTGGTGGTGATAGTGGCGGTGAGGTAAACTAGATTTCTGCGACCTGTTAGCAATATTTCTTGAACTTCGTCGTTATAAAGTATCATTATCATTATTCCTCTGTCGATGTCTTTTACTACATCCCTGAGAAATAAGTAGGCAATCGAGCTTGAATAATTAACCCTCTTCACAATTTATGTATCCAACTTGTAGACGTGAAACATCTTAGAATATACAAACATATACATTAAACATGAACGTCCGTAAACATGTATATATATGTATGTATGTATGTATAACTATATATGTATGTAAGTATAAATACACACACACATACACGCACACACACACACACACACACACATATATATATATATATATATATATATATATATATATATATATA
>NC_068981.1:175411862-175414784 GCF_001194135.2 Octopus bimaculoides | reverse complement strand
ATATATACATATATATGGGGGAATATACAAATAATAACAACAGACGAGGACAGGTGGTGTAAATAACAAAAGTATATATTAGTATGACGCTCGGGAATACGGAAAGTCTTTGAGCTACGCTCTTCAACAGAAAGAATACGGAGACAAGGAGAAAAACACGGAGAAAACAAAATTGATATATATATACACACACACACACATTGGTCTAAATCAGACGAATGAGAATGCACTATCCTGCACATGTTATACAGAATATGTTTCTTGTTATTGAAATTAAATCCGAAAACTTTTGTCTTACGACTCGACTTTCATGCCATTGCAATCTTCAGGCAAGCGCTATGACAACTCGGTTTTGCTGAAAACCTAAGTTTAAACGCATCAAAACTATGCTAGTTCTGTCCTTAAAGGTCGCAGTGGCCCAGAACTCAGTTTCAATTTCAATATAAACACTATACTTACATGTGCATGTGTATGTGCTTGTGTATGTGTGTGTGTGTGTGTGTGTGTGTGTGTGTGTGTGTGTGTGTGTGTGTGTGTGTGTGTGTGTGTGTGTGTGTGTGTGTGTGAGACAATATTATCATCATCACTCTCATTGGTAGTGGAGGACCTGCAAAGGCCATTGGTACAGCTTCAGATCTAGTAAAATAATGTAATATTGAATTTAATTTGTCATTTTTATACTGTTTTTCTCTTATCAGAAAAAGTGGTGATCAGCTGGACTAGTTTTCGACGTCGGCAACCAATTACACTACTCGTAACTGATTATTGCGAAATTATGTATAAAACCATTATTATTAAGCGAGTATTAATCCAGATATTTCATACTTCTTTTTTTTTTTTTGATTTTCCTAGTTTCCAAACATGATCATATATGTGTGAAGGAATGGAATTAAAAATCTGTAATTAATATGCCTTACGAAAATTTTACGATATGTAACTGGTGAAGCTTCATTCAAAAGGAAAAAAATTGGTTGTCGAAGTTTAATTCCAGCCTTGATCAACGGACTTATGGTGAAAAGCATGTTAGCATTGATGATTTTGTCTTTTTAATAACATCTAGGATTACATTAGCTAATGTGTCTTTACACGTAAACATAATGTATTCTTGTTTAAGAAGGCACGGTGTAACATGATAGAGATTTGTTGGTTAATTCTAGAGCATCAAGCGACATTTTAGATGTTTCTTAGTCGGGAATCACTCAAATTAATATTGTTTCTTTATCAAATAACGTACAAAAATCTCACCATACTCCATGCCTTACAGTACCAATACTGTATCATATTCCAATCGCAGTATCACAAATAAACTGACTTATAGAAAACAAAACTAACATTCAAGTATATATGTTGTGTCGTGCTATTTCGAACAAATTTCTTGCGATAGTCACGTAGTGAAATCAAAGAAGGTTTAACGCGTACATTTTTTCTTTTTTTCCTTTTTCATTAATTTCGATTTGTAGATATGGAGTGAAACCTTGATAATATCGTGTACTAATTAATTTGATTAGCTGCACATATGCAAACCATTTCTTGTAGATCTAAACAAGGTTTTAGGTAAATATTGTAAAGTGTTTTCAGCATTGATGTGATAGTCCAAAAATCTATTGCTGATCATATCACGCGAGATTGAAACACCAGCTGAGATGGACAGCGGGATATGCACATAAGTAAACTTTAATTAGAATTTCGTAAATACTAAGTCTATATTTAACAAAGCGAGCTGGGTCTTTAAGTCTCCATATCTTTGTAGTGTACGTGTTTATACTCAAGAGTAACTTTTGTATGTACGTTTCAATTATCGACAGAAGCCAATACATAACTGCATATATTCACTCAATCATATTAACGATTCACAAATTTTTCGCATTTTCACTTTATACAAAAAGAATCATTATTTCATATAGGACTGACTTTTAACTTAATTTTTTTCTTCTCACAAAAAAATTTTTGATGATAAATTGCTTTCTCCTGTCAGTTTTACTATTGCTATATCCTCCGTTTTGAAATTCAGTATCAACATAGCATTTAAGCTGTTCCGTAATCGTATTCTCGCAACATGATAAAATAAAGTCACATGGATAACTCTAATCCTGTTATAGCGGAAATACTTGATTTATTATTTTACTCTATTCAAAACACAAGCAATTATATTTGAAGTGCTGTAGATTTACTTTCGTTAGATGTAAGCATAAGCTTTAGAAGTAAATATCAACAGAAATATTTTACAGATGAAAACTAAATAAATCTGTCCATGTAGCAGATATTTTTACGAAAACTAATCCGAGTGTATATGTGCAAACACCTAGTTTTTGAAAACATATGTTTAACACAGGTTCCTATATTTTCTGCTTATATATATATATATATATATGGATAGATATACACACATACACCTACACACAGATCTACTCACGCAAGCTCTCCCTAAAGACATATATCAGCATAACGGTATGTGATGACATGTGTGAATGTGTGTGTGTGTGTCTTTGTATCTGTGTGTGTGTGAGAGAGAGAGAGAGTGAGAGTGAGAGAGAGAGAGAGAGAGTGAGAGAGAGAGGGAGATAGAGAGTGGTTGTACGTTGGTTTATGTCGGAGGAATGAAGGAAGAGTGCTCGATGCGTGTTGTGGAGGATATGTTTTTTACTCTTTTACTCTTTTACTTGTTTCAGTCATTTGACTGCGACCATGCTGGAGCACCGCCTATAGTCGAGCAAATCGACCCCAGCACTTATTCTTTGTAAGCCTAGTACTTATTCCATCGGTCTGCCGAACCGCTAAGTTACGGGACGTAAACACACCAGCATCGGTTGTCAAGCGACGTTGGGGGGACAAACACAGACACACAAACACACATGCATATATATACATATATACGACGGGCTTCTTTCAGTTTCCGTCTACCAAATCCACTCACAAGGCTTT
>NC_068981.1:175406330-175411852 GCF_001194135.2 Octopus bimaculoides | reverse complement strand
ACATATATACGACGGGCTTCTTTCAGTTTCCGTCTACCAAATCCACTCACAAGGCTTTGGTCGGCCCGAGGCTATAGTAGAAGACACTTGCCCAAGGTGCCACACAGTGGGACTGAACCCGGAACCATGTGGTTGGTAAACAAGCTACTTAGCACACAGCTACTCCTGCGCCTATGTGTCGACTTTTTCTTCAAACTGGAACTGAGAGTTAGACTCACGAGTCGAATTTCATATCGCTATTCTCGACTGAAGATTGCAGTGGCGTGAGTCTCCAGTCATGATGCAAACTCTCAGTTTTCACGATTTATAAACATTTAAAACGTAGAAAGAATTATTAGAAAAACTATTTCTATTTCATGTTTTCATATATGCATACACACACGCGCACGAGAGTCTTCCGACACTTTCTGTCTACCATGTTCCCTCACAGGGCATTGGTTGACCCAACACTATTTAGTACCAGAGTATACACACACGCGCGCACACACGCGCGCACACACGCGCGCACACACGCGCACACACACACACGCTCACTCATATATACACGTATGTGCATGTTAAAGTATATATACAGATATAGAAAAATGGGCAAGTATATATATATATCTAAGTATCTATTTATCTATCCGTCAATCAGTCTATCTGTCTCTACCTCCTTTCTCTCTTTCTCTATTTATCTGTTTATCTAATATATGCATTCGTTTATGTATGTACGTACACGCATACACACACACACACACAGATAGATAGATAGATAGATAGATAGATAGATAGATAGATAGATAGATAGATAGATAGATAGATAGATTGACCGTTAGCAGAAATCCCAGGACTTGATTGTCAACTTGCAATCTCACCTACCAGCTGTTGTACTAGTGCCGAGTATAAATTTAGTACTAAGTACAATCTCTAAAATTACGTTTGGATGGACGCGGTTGGAATATTTTTTTATTATCATATCTTCTCATTAGACATGTACAGACATGATGGTGTACAAGAACAACAACAACAATAATAATCTATGAATATTAATGTAGTGGAGATGACAACAATGGTGATATTATTGAAAATGACAACGCTAATAGTGTTGAAAAGAACGAGGGAGATATGGGGAAGAAGATAGTGGAATAAATTTAATTTGAATAATTACAATCAACAGAAACAGCCGCCATGAATGTAAGCAGCTGAAGGCTACCGGCTAAAAGTCATCATTTGCGCCTAAAAGCCATTTTACGGTTCATATAGTGAAAGCGGCCAAATGAAGCGGAATAAATAACAATATGAGCTTGCGTTTTATCCACCAACATTCCTACTTGCTATTGTTGTTCCTACTATAATTAAAGATATGGAAAATTTCAATTCGCATTTTCTATATCTCTTAGAATCTTTCAAAAAATCTTGTCGACCTGCACACACAGCATTTAAATATTTTTCTTTTTATTTTTCCTTCCTTCTCCGATTCATTCCCCTGTCAGTATTAATTGCAATAAATATGTACGAAAGGCATAAAATATATAATTATTTTATATATCACTGCTGGTGTCTGCAACCATCATATCCTCTACTTCATCTTCTTCATAAGTATAATCGTTATCATCTTTGTCCTCATCGTCACCCTTATGATCGCCAGCAACCCTAAATTTGCCACTGTCAGCTCTAAGTAATTTAACAATTAACTATTGTGGCACCCCTTCATTCCCGACCTCCACCAATTCTCAAAACACTATGAAGTATTTCAGACAAAAGACAGGGGATATTTAAAATTAACTTAAGTACTTCAAATAAGCAAATAAGATTTTATATCTACGCTAGATGATTAGAGGAGCACCAAGTCCGTCCTCAACAGGGAGAGAAGCTCATATTATACAGAATGTATTGTTGGACAGAATTCCTTATAGTTATTAGTTACGTTTCATTATGTTCTTGATTCAAATCGTCATTGTCAACTTCGGTTTACATATTTCTGGAATTGATAAAATGTAGTCACCAGTCACCATCGACGGGCTTTCACACAGTTTTCTATCCAAATTTCACTGCAAAATATTGGAGTCAACCCAAGCTCTAGTAAAACACATGTGCCCAAGTTAAGACGCTGTTCGATCACACCAAAGATTTTTGTGACTGCGAAGCGAGTTTTTAACCACTCGGCTATCCAAGCACCCAAATAGATGTCTTCAATACCTACGTTTCCTAACCGGACCATCTAAATACTTTACATACACGATATAGCTTGATTTCGGTGAACGAGCATTGAGCAGTGATTCCAACGTAAGAAGGTGACCAGTTTCACTGTACTTAAAGTAGCAAATCACTATACTTAAATTAAGAGCTATTTGTTTTTGCTAGTATTTTAAACTAAATATTTTGAAAATTTTATTTATATTGTCATTCATTTTAATTATGTTTAAAATTACATTTATCGTCAATTAAGAAAAGGAAAGTTTTTCTAGCTAGTGAATACGTTGAGCGACATATAAACCATATGCCAGTCCTTTAGCCATAGGCCAATTATGGTTTCAAGTTTTCGCTGAATAAAAAGTGAAAAATCATATGAAAATACAAAGGTAACAATATAATACGAAAACGAATTTTAAATGCAACGAACGGTTATATTTTTTTTTGTCAATTTGTTGGAAATTTTAATTAATATAAAATTACTATGTTAATTTACACTCGGAATTTTTAATATATAAGTTACATATTTTTCTTTAATGTTATACTTCAATTTATTCATGTTTTCTATATAGGCGGAGGCGTGGCTATGTGGTAAGAAGCTTGCTTCCCAGCCGCATGGCTCCGGGTTTAGTCCCACTGCGTGGCAACTTGGGCAGGTGTCTTTTACTACAGCCTCAGGCCGGCCAAAGCCTTTTGAGTGGATTTGGTAGACGGAAACTGAAAGAAGCCCGTCGTATATGTATACATTTGTGTGTGTGTGTGTGTGTGTGTCCATGTTCGTTCCCCACGATCACCGGACAACCGATGTAGGTGTGTTTACGACCCCGTAAATTAGCAGTTCGACATAATAAGTACTAGGCTAACGTAGAATGGGTTCTGGAGTCGATTTGTTCGACTAAAGGCGGTGCTCCAGCATGACCGCAGTCAAATGATTGAAAGAATAAAAGAATACGATGTCTAAATCTAGTCTGTAAAGCGTAAATAGGAAAAGCAGGTAAAACAATAACAAAAAAGTTATCACTGATAAGAAATTGTTGAAAACGATTGACTGAAACAGAATTCCAAACATTCTGACTTTGTGATAGCCATCCTTGTTGCATTCAACACTTTGTCTTTGGCATTTCAAACACTTCATAAAGTAGTACTGGATGTGCGACACGAGCAACGAAACAAAACAAAAAAAAACTGTTTCTATTTTAGTATCTTCTTACTCAGATAACAACTTCATTCCTCTCAATTACGTTAATCTAACTAAAAAAAATATCGTATCTTGCACCTGATAAACCATTGCACAGAACGTTGTAGAAAAATCATTGATATATTATTACATCAGGACGACCTGCCATCATTTATATATTTCTTACTCGTTTCTTGATGTAAAAATAAGCCAGGTTTTTTCAACGACATTTTTCACTTAGTAACTCTCTCTCTCTCTCTCTCTCTTTAACTTTGTCCTCCTCTCCCTCTCTCTCACTCTTTCTATCCTTGTTTCCCTTTATCTCTCTCTCACTCATATGTATGCGTGTGTGAGTGTGTGTGTGTGTGTGTCAAGAGATTATTATTACTATTATTATTATCATCATCATCATCATTATCATCACCATCACCACCACCACCATCATCATCATCATCATCATCATCATCATCATCATCATCATTATTATTACTATTACTATTATTATTATAATTATTATTATTATTATATGCATATATGAATTGATATAATTATATAATTGTGCGGTTGGGTGTTGGAATGGAGCTACTTTTCCTTAATGCATATCGCATTCCAGACATCATTGTAAATTGTTGGCCATTTGCTTATCGTCAATCAAATGTTTTTCAGCAAATGGATCATAATATTTATTGTAGCATTAAAACTTTTTTTCACAGTATTTACAATACTTAAATATAGAGACCAAAACCACTGTAAACTTAGTAAACTTCCTGAAAATTAGAATCACATGAAAGAAAGCAATGCTTAACAACAAACTGCAAAAATTTCAAGTATGCATTGCAAAACCTCCTTAGATGCATTTTGAAGAATCAGGAACTGAGTATAAGGGAGATTATTCCTTTTTCTCTGGCATGGAAGGTCTGAGACAAAAATAGAGATTATATTGTTGCATTCAGAAATCCACTGCTGAAGATTGTGGAGCCATTGAGAGAAGGACCGGGCGGTTTTCTCATTTCGGCTCGATACAACACATGGGCCTGTCAATTTTTTCAGCATGCTCCGACCCTCTATTCAATACATGACACAATGAACGAATTCTATGATCAATTCTCAGAATCAGTTCAGGGTAATTTAAACAAGAGACCTCTAGTACTACTTGGCAACTTCAATGCCACAATGGGTATCAACCTCGACTCCTAATCAAGTTGACTTGGCCGTCGTGAGATTGGTAATATAAATGACAATGGGCAAAACTAGCATGAGTTTTTCACTCATATGGAGTGTATGTCAAAAACATATTTCCAAAATAAAGTCCAGTATTATATTTTTTGGAGATGCATCCGCACCCAACGCTACCACCAATTAGATTTCATAATAACAAGACACTACTATTTAAGGAATGTGTAAAGAATAGAGCATAAGTGAGCCATCACACATTTCCGGTTGATTAAATGCTTCGTAGCACAAACAGACATAATCCAAATAAAAAGCTTAGAGCAAACTGTGGGAATATTTAATTGCAATATTGCCATGATATTCGGTGTCGAAAAATGTGCTATGATGGAGATGAAGCGAGTTATTTTAAAGAAAAATGATTAATATAATTAAGATATTTTAAATTATTTGAACGATCAAAATGAAGAATCTAATACTGAAATCCGCATCAAGCTTGGTACAGTAGAAAAAGCATTATGAGACAAAAAGTTGTAAAACTTAAAGGCGATTACTGAGGTAATAAATTCTAGTTGTGCCCCTGTGATGTGTGTGTGAGTGTGTGCATGTGTGTGAGTATGTGTATGTGTGTGAGTGTGTGTGGACACAGACACGGTGTATGTATGTTTGTATATAATGTTTAAAGTCAAATATTCCAATTAACTAAGTGCCTTCCAATAACTAAGAGTTTTAGCATCCAATAATATCTACGCCAAACATTTAACGGATATTTTTAAGGCTGAAACAGAGCCTTATCTATCTATCTATCTATTTATCTATCTATCTATCTATCTATCTATCTATCTATCTATCTAGATAGATAGATAGATAGATAGATAGATAGATAGATAGATAGATAGATAGATAGATAGATAGATAGATATCTTTTTATTATAGCCACACAGGGCTAAATACAGAAAATGGACAAATTACAAAGTAGAGCTTTTCTTGGTGGGGGGGG
>NC_068981.1:175392744-175398718 GCF_001194135.2 Octopus bimaculoides | reverse complement strand
AGAAACTCTTTCCCCGATCTTATTGCGCTCACTGTTGAATATTCTTTCGATACACATACACACATGTATGCATGCATGCATACATACATACATAAATACATACATACGTATATACATACATACAGGCAGACAGACAGACAGACAGACATACACACATACAGACATACATACATATCTAGATAGATAGATAGTTAGATAGATATCCAAGCATAAATATAATTGAGAGATAAATTAATGTTTAAATTTAATGATATGTAGAACGAATGCTTGGCAGCAAAGTTTTGATCGAATTCACTGTATAACTCGATTTCACCACGCATTAAGTAACAATTTAATTATCACTCTCAGGCATTTTTATGGGAATCAATAGTGTAATTCGATGTAAAGGGATTGTGCAGTAACCCGACTAAAAGTTTTACGAAAACGTGAAATAAAACTGAAAGAGTTAGCACATTAATGGCATCTGTTTTTAACAAAATGAGCTTGAGATAGCAACAGAAATTTAGCATTATTACTTCCTCCAAAATATTCCAATCTTTAAGAATATACTACAAAAGTAACAAAGCAATAAGTTAATACAAAATTATCGGAATATTGGAAAATGTTACAAACTAGAGACATAAATTAATATACAGCGAATATATGAAGATACTGAAATGAATGGTAGTACTATATATGTAAATATACAAAAGGAAAAGCCACAGATCAATGCTCTACTATATTTCGAGGCTGTCATACTTTATTACTTCATCTATATATATTCCATAAAACTGTTTAAAATATCAACAGAAAATAACATGAATAACTTCAACAGCTGCAAATTCCTTTAAAATTTGAATTTAACATGAAGCTTAATAATCTATTAATACGGATAGTATTGCTAGTACCCGAAAAAAGAATCCTATATACAGAGGATATGCCGATAAATGTTTCATAAATAAAGTGCAGAAATATTTTCCGTATAGACGATTATTTGAATAGTTGCTTGCATTGATATAAACCTAGCTTTACCTGCCAGTAATTTCAGTGGCAACTTGATATTGCTGCCATGATGAATTTGTGCTTTTCTTTACTTTGCAATTGATAGAATGGGGTTTACAAGGTGATTAGAGAGATAATGTAGAATATTGAAATGCATTTTTGCAAATATATTAATGTCATATGTAATCATTGGACACAATATATATAAATTGCTAGAAATTATGTCAAATTAGTATATATTTCATTAACGTGTTTATAAAGTTATATGTCATAAAATATGAAAAGGTGATATAAAATTATGTAAAATATAGAGAAATAAAATGCTTGAAAACAGAGCCATAGAAAAGCTATTTAATCTCAACCAACAAAAATAAATTCAAGCTATTTGAAACACTAACATCATCAATTTTCTAACAAAATTTAGGTGTTTCATTTTCCTACAGTGAAATCATAATATCATCAATTTTTCTGATAAATAATTTACAAAATAATATTCCATTTATTCGCTTGAGGGAATAACAGTATATGATATATTCTAATACATTATATGTATGACTCGCACACGCACGCACACACACACACATACACACACACACACACACACTCACACACACACACACACACACAAATATACATACACATGTATGTATGTATATATTTATGCATGTATATGTGTGTGGGTGTATGTATGTATGCATGTATGTATATATATGTATGTTTATTCTGATTGCTGAAAAAGTGTCTATCATAGATGAATGGCGGATCTCCAAATATAAACTATACTTTCCTTTTTCCATTTTGTAAAATTTCTCTCATGAATTATTCAAACCCGTTAATAATGTAATATATTTTCTAATATATTCTCTCTAAAACTAAAAGCAATATAAGGTGATTTAATGCATTATATAGCGATGTATATCAAAAATATTTTTACATACGATATATAATGAATAAAAAAAAATACTGAAATTAAAAAAATATTTTTGTAAAGCATAAAATATCGTTTCAAACGCTATATTTTACTGGTATTCAATATATAACTATATAGGATAGGAATCGGTACACAAACATACATACATACATACATACATACATACACACACACATACACACACACAAATACACACACACACACATATATATATATACATATATATATGATATATACGTGTTCTTGTATATATCTACGTGTTCATTTACTTTGGCAATGATAGCTGTAACCGGATAGTGGCTATGCTATGGTGCCGATGTCGAAAGGTTTTGCTACCATGTTGAAAAATTAACATAGTGATTGTCTCACAAGTTTTTCTCTCTCTTTAGGTAGAAAAAGTGATCAATCAAAATCCTTTCTAGTCAAGTTAGACTTTCATTAGGGAAAATATATGATGCCTTTCAGTTACAAAGTAAATTAAGTTCAGAATTTTGATAAAAACAGAAGCATAATATTCAAGTGCATATTAAAAAGTCTCTCCGTATTGGGATGTAGTTGCATATTCTCTTCGTTATTCAGCGATATTTCCCAAACATGTGCTGTCATTTAGGAAAAGCTGAAATGATTAAATGATGTCATTGTGACATGGTTTGTGTAAATTGTCCCTGGATTGTAGTGTTCATCTGCAGGATTGCATCGTAGCATAGCGAAATTGGTACTAATAATTATCACTGTTACTATGAAGGAAAGAAAACAAAAGTACATGAAAAATATTTAGATTCGTTGTGAAAATTCTAGCTTTGAGAATTTCGTGTAATTTAAAAATTAGTCAGACAATTCCTGCCAATTTTTTGAATGGTGATTCTGGAAAAACGTGTAGTCAATAATGATGACTGGGTAAGAAAAACTCGAATCTTTTCTTGTGAGATATTGGTGGTTGTATCAGGATTTGAACCTTGTATGTTGAGCACTAGGTTTACTATTGAATTGGATTGTACGAAGCACAATGTCCAAAGAAGCAGTAGTACAGTATTTCCTTTGTCATTCGACCTGGTCCAATGTGTTTGCTGCTTTATTAGATTTTAAATAGATTATCTGAAAGCCTAGTTTACCTCGAGATTCAATTTGCAATTGTCATATACATCGCAATCTGAAATTGCATTATACATCGCAAACTCAGAGAGAAACAAACCTCTATGTAGTCGGTTTTAAAGTGTTTTCCAACTGCAAGTTGGATGTTGGCATATATGTCACTGAGTGAAGAATGGAATCTGGAAAGCCACACTGTCCAGATACGAGCGACTCACTTTTAAGTTATTTCGTATGAAATTATACACGAGCTACGAAATCCTTGATACGTGCTTTAGGTAGTATTTTTACGAACGTGTATGATCTCATTGTTTATGTTTCTATGGGTATTATGTTTTGCTACGGACAAATATGCTTGATATTGGAACCTTTGCCATTGCTAAGTTAATATTTAAGATGTAGCTTCCTTGAATATTATTATAAGATCTTCTGAGAATTTATAATTTTGCTGTTATATTGGAAAATTCTAAATGATCATCTCAGTGAAGACCATTGCCAAGCCCGAAAGCTGTTTTATTGAAGGAGCCTAGGAAGAAAGTTATGAAGAGGAGAGTTTCTCATTCTTTGTCGTAGCTTCCATTACAAATGTCTAATAAAAGTCAACATCTATTTTAACCCAGTAGTAACGTTATGCTAAAATGGCGATTCCTTTCGTGTTTTAGTACCGACGTCGCTAATGATTCCGAGGTGTCTTCGAACTTTAAGGTTTTCAGATAGAAGAGGTCAAATACAGCGGAGTTTACAACCTCAGTATATAGAACTGAGTGATTCTACTCACTAACTTTTTTCTATTAAGTCAAATAATAACATCAAAAGGAACAACAATAATAATGATGATGATGATTTCCTATATTCGCAACAGGGGCGTGGATGAGGGGAAGATCACAATGACAGTCAAGGATTTGTGCGAGTATTTACAAAAAAAGAGGAAAAGAAAGAAATAAAATAGACGGTGAAATGAGATAAAAGTATACATATTATACAAAGTATGCGATAGCATGAGTGATGCCCCAACTTGGGTCAATCAAGAAAACCCACAGATTCAGCATAATAACCCTGACCACCAAAGGCATGAGCCCTCTTCCAAATGTTGCTCTCCAATCTATAGGCGCATGCACTCTAACCATTTTTACCACAATCACCCATCTTTTCACAAATTGACTGGGAAGTAACATTTCTCATTCCACCCTCACTTCGCTTTTCAAGTGGAACTTAAAAAGTTCGATCTGGGCTTGACTGAAGTGGGTGCTATTTTTCCTCAATCCTTTCAGCCTCGTTCACCACACCACCTCTTTCGCCAAAGCCACTAGACGGAGGAACACATTCTACTTACCTTGTTAAAGGTGGGTGGCAGAGCGATTCTTACGATAGATTCGACCGATATTCGTATTCTTTCGATAACAGTTAATCGACATACCCCCAAAAGTGACCAATACTCGAACACTTGACTATTACGTGCAGAACAGTTTCGGCGCTCTGCGTGCGTCTTGGACAGTGCCTCCTGGCATCACTTCTGTGCATGTAGACTTTATCTCGAACCGGAGTGTTCCTCGGTAGGGCTTTCTGGAAGTTGTCCATAATAATTCCGAAAGTATTCCGCAACAGATCATCTACTTCATCTTTATCGACGCCCATAGTTTCTTTGAGAACGTCATCGCGCTTACACACCACTAGATTTCTATATATAGCTATCGTAGAACATCCACCTATTGCATTATAGACTAGTAGAGGGCAATGAGAACCGGATGACATTCCAGATACCAACAGCACATCGTTAATTAGAAATGAAATTTATTTTAGCATTAAAACGCCGCTCTGTAGTTTTTAAAAGGATGGAATCACGCTCTTACTGCGGTAATAAGAAGGTAGGAGCCTCCTGACAGATCATTTCAGGGTTTCTCTGCTGATCCTCAGAGAAGATGTACATAGTTTCTTTGCCCCGAATCAGTAGCATAGACCAGTTACAACATAAAGCAGTGGTGAATTAAGTTATCCACCATGGTGTGTAACCAAATTTAAATGACTATGCATTTGACGGTACGTCCTTATCTAGACAGTCTATATACCGCACACAGCGCAAATCTGAACTGAAATAAAGTTAAATATTACAAAGACGCACTGTGGGTTAAATAAGAATGTAAACACATTACTCTACCCTACTGATGAACAACGAAGAGAGAGAGAGAGAGAGAGAGAGAGAGAGAGAGAGAGAGAGAGAGAGAGAGAGAGGGGGTGGGGAGAACTTCCTGACAGATCGCTTCACGGACTGCTGATAGTGACTTCTGAATATTCAAGATTGTTTTATATGGTGTATTTTACGAACATGGTTCCCATATCTTTAATTTCTATAGATAGAAAACAGTATCGAATGTGTACTTGAGTCGTTGTGAAATATTAGTGATTAAATATCTTACTCGATTCACACTACATCAATTCATAATTAATATGCGTCTAAATGCTCTATGTGTCCTGGCATTCTCGTGTGTGTTTGGAAGTCTGAAAATATTTCAAACTTTGTATGAGATTGTTTATCTGAAATATGTAATGTTTTCGTCCTTGTTTGTTGTATATTGTAAACCCTTGCACAATTAACAACTGCAATATACTGTGTGGCTAAACAAATAGTTCTCCCAAGTGGCTGATGACGTGAATAGCTGCAGGAACGTTCAATTATCCCGTTGGGTAACTTTTGATCAATATTTCATAATTTCTTTATGTTCGACATGTCTAGTCTATTTTTAATGTTGTTTGTTTAATAAGCAGTCTTCTATTTGTATATTAAAAAAAGAAAGCTCTTTGAGAGAAACAGACATCTATACATCGATTTTCATATATGTATGTGGTGGTATATATATATATATATGTATATATTGACAGAGATATTCATATATAGTCATACATATATACAAGCAAACAAGTGCGTATATACCTGTAGATTTGTATTTATTTGTGTACATATTTGTGTGTGTGTAT
>NC_068981.1:175384843-175391879 GCF_001194135.2 Octopus bimaculoides | reverse complement strand
TATATATATATATATATATATATATATATATATATATGTATGTGTGTGTATGCATGTATGTTTGTTTGTATCTATATGTATATAAGATGGTGGAAAATAAGGTACGTGTTCTGCCAAAAGTGTTTATCTGACAAGAAGAGAAGCTTGCACCAAAATAATCAAGCGTGGCTTCAGAAAACGTTTAAAGAGGTCATGAAAGGGATGCGAAATATCTTTGAATTAATGAACTAGATGTAATATGCCGCCATTAAATGGAAGTAGAAGAAAGAAATTCTCAAAGATTGCGTTTCTGCTTCATTGAATCAGTGGCTGAGTTTGAGGTCAACGTTAAAAATGAAGAAGATTGGTTTTATAGGCTGCTTATTTCTATCAAAACTAAGAATAACCTGAATGTTTAAACTGCAACAAGGATAAAAATCAAAGAAATAGCAAACAACTGATGCACTGAAGAAGCATACACTTGGGAAGCATCCTCTAAAGCAAGAGGCCATAAAAAAACACAAGGAAAAGAATGGCATCAGCAAAACAAGTCCATATATATATATATATATATATATATATACATAGGTTCGTATGTATGTATGCATTATTTTACGTATATATTTATGCATGCTTGATGTATGTATGTATGTATGTGTGTATGCATGTATTTGGATGAGACATCAAGAAGACACTGAGATGAAAAGATGAAGAAAATGTTACCATTTGCAATCAAGGGAAATAATCGAGTACAAAATAAAAGGGAACGTCTCTATCATAAAAGAACTTTAATGATGCAGTCAGGCAAAAAGATAGAAAATAAAACAAAAATAGAATAGAAAAACAAAAAGAAAAAACTCAAAAACTAAACTATATAATCAAAGGTAAATTTGGATAAGAGATTTAAAGTGGTTTTATTGAAATTATCTTAACAGACATAGTGCTTCAGGAAAGTAAATTTCGAACCAGAAAATGAAACGAAATTAAACGATCATAAAGAGACACAATAAGGAAGCATTTATTTTTATTTTTAATATTTGGAGATAATATCAGTAATGATGAGAATCATGAGAGCCACACCGATAACGATGACAATAGTATTGATAATAATGCTTAGAACTTTGATGATAGTATGGGATATGATAATATTGTTCCATACGATGTTGATGCTTCATTAACATATATAAATCTATCAATCGATCAATCATTAATCATTTCTTTCAAAAGATATTGGAACAGAAGTAGGCCAGCTACAGTAAAAGATTAAATATGTCGTCAGAAGATTCTTTGATATCCATCGACATTATGAGTTGAAGTTTTATCATGACACACGGTACCAGCTTAATGTCTTTGGGAACGTCATGATAATAAGTACCAGTCGTGTACTTGGGATGTTTGTATTAGCTAAAACTCTCTTGTATAATGTGAAATTCTCATATAAATCTAAGAAATATTTCTTTTAACACGCACGCCCATACACGCACGAATAAACAACACACACAGTCACACATATAGTCATATAAAAATCTCAGAGTTTATTAATTTCCCTTTATCATGGTAGTATAATAATAAGTATCCTCGCCTGTCACACGGGAGACCGGGCTTCGATATCCTGCCGGAGCAGTAATACATATATAGTTGCACGCGGTGCACCTATATATGTATTATATTGCGCACAGTGAATTGCTGCGAAAAATATGAAAAGTAAGGAAATTGAAGGAAAAGGAATTTTATGTTGGATGATATATAATATATATAAAAAAAAAAACATTTACATAGTCGACTGGTTTTGCGTGTGCTTATCATGACTAAGAAGTTAACGTGGCTAGTGCATGTATATTATATATACATATATAAATATTTAGATTCAAGGTGAATATGGTACTTGAGTTTAGGCACCAGAATTAAGTATGGTATTATCCATACAATTTCAAAATAAGGTGATTAAAATCAAAATAAGCAACAAGGATATCCTAAGTTAATGCCGTACGATCGTTTCATGCGATTCCATTTATTTAAGCAATGTGAACATTACATCAAATGTAAAATGCAAAGCTACCCTCAACTGGACAAAGATATAGAAATTTCCTGAAATTTCATTTCAACAGGACATATTTTTATAACTACATTTAAACTCTCCAAGTAGAAAGGAAGAAATACAAAAAGCCATTTTGACTTAGCCAGACCATACAGGCTAGTAAGAGAGTTTAAATGTAGTTATAAAAATGCGTCCTGTTGAAATGAAATTTCAGTAAATTTCTATATCTTTGTGCAGTTGAGGGTAGCTCTGCATTTTACATTTCATGTAATGTTCACATCGCTTAAATAAATGGAGTTGCATGAAACGATCGTACGGCATTAACTTTAGATGTCCTTGTTGCTTATTTTAATAAATATATAAATATGTATATATCTGTGGGAGTGTATGTGTGCGTATAGGTATGTCTGTAAAACCTTCATAGAGCACCGGTGCCACACATGCCCAACTGTGTCTAAAAATTGAGGCATTGTACCTTCATGAAAAATCTCTATGTACAAGATTTTCATTAGAAAATATATGAAGTGTCATGAGTCATTGATGACTGACCTTCCTTTTACAGTTTTTATTATAGTTTATCATACATACTCTTAGTAAAATATCCATGCATTACTTGACTCATCAGTGAACACAATTAGAGCAATTGTGAACAATACAAACGATTTAGTTGTTGCTACTTCTTAAATTAAAATTATGACGACGACGAAGATGATGATTATGACTCTTATAATCAGGGTCGTGATTTTTAAGGCAAGAATACCAATGACTATTTTCATATTATGAAAAGGATTATAGTAACAGATACAATAACGAGTGAGTGAGGAAACCGCTAAGCTGGTAGTCAACCTTCTACAATAAGCAGCCAAATAAAATATACGGTAGTAAATAGGGTAGACACGGCTTTAAAAAATTTCACTGTAGGTCTGATCCAACCAAGGTTGATTTGAAGGTAAACAAAACAACAACGATCGTGATGTATTACATATTCACATTTGCCACACAGTTTACCGTGAAATGGTATATTCCACTGAAATACTGAATCAATACTAATAGTTGTTTGTTTTTAATGAATCAAGTTTAGTAAGAAGTAAAATAGTGTCCGTTCTGAATAGAAGCTAGACTGTAAGAAAGAGAACTAAGTGACATTGCTTTCTTTGATGGTATAGTATTTGTGTTAATTCATTGTACTGAGACATTTTTGAAGATTAAAGTATCTGAATTAAAGCAATACGATCGATTTTGTTTTTCTACAGAGCGGTACATAGATTTAAACAGTTGCACTCCTGAGACCTCATAGAAAAAGGAATTAAGTAAAAATAATGCCTGGAATTATTTCCCATGTGTCAAATGGACAGCACAACAACAGCTGATTAATCTTAAATATCAGATAATATAGGTATGGATGTAGACACAGATACAATCTTTGTTTTTTTTTTCAATGCTAGCATAACGCATGAGTGATATTGACCGGGTTGGAACATTAGAATGTAAGAATGAAAAAAAAAATACTGGGAAGAGATACGCTAAGATTTGATATTTTTGTCTCTTTTTATTTGTTGTAAGTCTTAAAAGCTAGACGCAGTAAACAAATCAGTGAAGATGAGAGGGGCAAATGAATTATAGATTTGATGCTTTATAGTAACTTCATCCGAATCACTTGCTTGCGTGTTCAAACCACACAACTTTTTATTCACGATCTACAAAGCAGACTTTCTTTCGAAATGTATACAATAGACGCAGGAGTGGCTGTGTGGTAACAAGCTTGCTTCCCAACCACATGGTTCCGGGTTCAGTCCCGCTGCGTGGAACCTTGGGCAAGTGTCTTCTACTATAGCCACGGTCCGACCAAAGTCTTGTAAGTGGATTGGGTGGACGGAAACTGAAAGAAGCCCAGTCGTATATATATATACACACACACACACACACACACACACACACATATATATATATATATGCATTTCTATTTACACTTATCTATAATAATTTTGTTTCCAGGAATCAGGAATTTATAGTGGATGATATGTTATAATGTTCCCGTGCAAGTTAACTGAAACATAGGTTTCGGGAATAACTAAATTTTTAATCTAGATCAATCGCTTCAATTTACAAAGTATGTAGCGTGCATACTTCAAATTGTCATAAGACACCTATTTTTAATCACATATGATTCTCTGTTCAGCAATTTGATCAGTGCAATTGTCTATGATAAATAAAATCTCATTCTGTAACATCTGATGCTTGGCAGGTTTATGATCAGTTTGTGACGAACATGTAAAGCAGTTTCTTCTTCCAGCTTGCTCTTACATCCTGCCAGCATTTGATGTCCTCCTTCCTATTTCATCCGCAATCTGAAGTACAGTTATTAAAGGCCATGACTTAACTGACATGTTAAATTCGCCTTTACTAAAGAATAATTTACACTTAGATCTACTGTCGACGTCGAGACACTCAGTCCTTCGTTGAAACTTCTCTGCGATGTATGCTAAATTTCAACAACTCTTCTTCCTATAAAGATATATCGGATGTAAAATTATTTATATGTTGACGATCATTTCAAAATATTTTTATGTTGACTAACATTTCAAAATATTAATTTGCAACGTGTCAATCACAAAACCTCCTATGGTTATATAAAATAAGAGACTAAAGTACAATTTAATATGATACGTTATTTACTTCAAGAAGCAATAATTTACTCTGGTAATAAAATGTCTTCATGCGAAAACTGATATTTATTGCCGGATGATCTAATGTTATACTTCAAGATACATTTGCTTTATTCATGAGTGTATATTTCTTCACAGTTGCTTAAATTTGCTCTATACTGTGAGGCTTACTTGGTGAAGACGTTAATTGCAAATTCTGTGGTGGTTCAAGAACTGTTCTATGGAACTAAACAACCGTAGTCTGCTCTATTTTTGCTGAGATTTCTGCTACACAATATGACGACTGTTATAGATTTGAATAATACTATATCTCTTAAATATTCATATTCACCGAATGTCTTCTGTGTAAATTCACAACTAACAGGTTTGTTGTTACATTTCCAAATCAACAGTTGATTCATGTCACCAATTTCCATTTAGCCATCATTTACTTTCAATATATTTGTACTTGTTTTACTACTTTTATTTCATTTTATTCTTTTGTTTTCAGTTCTTATATTCGCTTTCATCTCCGATTGTCAATTGCGAAACGTTTTGCGCATTGCATAGTCATTGTTTGTTAAAGTTCATAGTACTGCTATACAGCCGCACGTTGTCGGGGACGTGAGAAACCATCATATGATATATATATATCATATCATTAGCTTATAATCGCATGTTCATAGCTGAAATGAAAATACTTCTTGGAGCAACACAGGGCAATGTTTTGGACTCTACACTAAGTTGATAACTCAAGTTTCGGGTTTGTCCCACATATTTTTTCCTTTTACATATCACCTTCTTGCTGTTGCCTCTAACAGCGCTAATCCTACTCTGATAACACCACTATTCTTTACTCAATTACATTTCAAACCTGATCATCATCAATATGAAACCATGATACATCACGCCAAATCTGCACTGACTCATCTTGATCACAGAAAATACTGCAGTACAAAGGATGACGATCTCAGAAATTGCTAAATTACTTGAGTCCCCAACAACTATTAATTCTCTACAAAGCTCTTCATAGGAGTACTACTACAAAACATATAGCCGCAAATATCATACACTGCACTGAAATAAGTACTAAGATGTAATGCTCTCGAACACCCTTCGACTTCAGACCCATTGACGTAGTGCCAGTTCTTTCTCCTCATTCTAAACCTACTTCTCGCGAGACCTAGATAGTTTCATGCGACTTCTCTCCAACTGTTCCCAAATTGCACATCTTTCCTTCTCTTGTCATCTACTTTGTGTCTACCGCATAATCCTCTATACCCAGTCCTTTTCATCCAGAATGTGGTTCTCTGGAATTCTCGTAAACTACATATTTTATCCTGTTACCATCAAGTTGAAACAGAAAATGAAAGATAAACTACCTCCAAGGGTCTTGGAGTAACTGTGAGTAATTGGGGTAATTGAAGGCAAATTAATAAAAAAAAAAATTCTGAGACGTTTATTTGTCTGAAATCAAGTTGTAAATCGGTAGTAACTGAGCACAGCCTTGACTTGCTTGTTCCATCAACGCCATGTGTGCTGGTCCTTTGCTGGATAACGACAGGCTGGAGTTGGACCAGTATCTCTGAGCCTGCCGAGTGTAACACTGTCACCATCATATGAGGTAGCGATTATCAGGTTGCGCAATTACCAGTCATTTTATTGTAACACCGTCACTAGAGCATAGAGAGATTCCAACTTTTTCCTTTTATTATCATCACTGATATTATTATTTTCATTTTTTACTATTTGTCATTGTTAATATTTCCTCTGATCCGACATGTTTTGGCCAAATTATAATCATCATCATTACCACCATCACCATTATTACCATCATTATTATTATCTTCATTTATTATTAAAAGGTATTATTAAATGTTGTTTAGTTTCAACTCTTCTCTTGTACTTGAGATAATCATAAATATGTGAGGGTTTAAGGGAATAGTAGGAGCAAGAGAGACAGATTAAATTCTACAGGTCTGTAAATAGATTCGGCAGATGGTGAAGAGATCAGCAATGGGCATTTCTATACGATAAGGAGACGAAAGCGGCCTCACACCCTTGGGGTCAGCAGAGGTCAAATGTGTCTACTACTACCAGCGATCAATGAGAGCGCCGACCTTGGTCTTGAAAAGAACCAGTTCACCTTGTTCTATTTTTAATTACTGATAGCCGGTGTTAAAACGGGGTTAGCTGATGAAGGAAAATGTTCTCTATGTGGCTTGTGTTTTCTGTACTCTGGTTATTATTATTTCTTGTCTACGTTTTGTTTGCAATGTCCTGTACCCAGATATGCACCTATATATACAGGTAGACGTAGGTATGCACACACCTGTACGTATATATGCATATACTCATTTATTATTTGTTTATA
>NC_068981.1:175381392-175383901 GCF_001194135.2 Octopus bimaculoides | reverse complement strand
AAAGGAAAGAGAAAGAGATAGAGTAGCGTCGGAGGATAAGTTTACGAAAACTACTTACAATTTTTGTGAGACGCTGCGTTCAATCATGTAAAAACAAAAGTAAATGAGTATATGCATATATACGTACAGGTATGTGCATACCGACATCCACCTATATGTATAGGTGCATATCTGGGTACAGGACATTGCAAACAAACGTAGACGAGAACACACGAGCCACATAGAGAACATTCTACTTCATCAGCTACCCACGTTTTAACACCGGCGTTTCGACGAGCTACTGATGTTCACCTCGTTGGAACTTTTAATTTCTGATTTTTCATTATTATTATTATTATTATTATTATTATTATTATTATTATTATTATTATTATTATTATTATTATTACTGTTGTTGTTGTTGCTGTTGTTGTTGTTGATCATGTTCTTGTTTTTGTTCGATTTGAGTCAGCTTGGTCTTATTCCTGGTAGAATTTATGTTGGTAGCATGTTACTACCTGTGACCTTTCATATCCACATGCATTCAATGATACTTAATCTCTCCTGTTCCTAAGAAACAAACTTTCTGTAGAAGCTCTACAGGACATTCCATTCCAGACTCCTTCAACCATTTGTCTATTTCATTACTAACAGTTTCTAATGCACCAGTTATTACAGGCACAACCTTTACGCTTTTCATGTTACAAATTCTTGCAATTTCAAATTTCAAGAGTTTATATTAAAAAAAAAAAAAGAATTTCTTCTTTCTTTACAGTCCTAGAATCAAACGGACTCGAGGTCTATAAAACGTATACCTGCTGAGCACTGAATTTAATGGAATCGACTAACCTCCTTACAAACAATTGTTGCTCTTGTGCCAAACTTTAAATCATTTACCATTATTATTGTTTCCGACATTGTTGTCGCTCCTGCTATTTCTGCTGCTACTACCGCTGCCCTCTTTTTATTGATTGTTTTCTTGTTTTGAGAAAGCGTTTTATTTAGCGATTCCATCACAAATTGGTTTTGGCGATTATTTTACAAAACATATGTATATATATGTATATTACAAATAAAAGGGTAAAGGAATATTAATTTATCAATAGATTAATAATTAATATTTTTTTTACCAAGTATTTCAGTATGTAGACATCATTATCGGTGAAGAACCTATTTAAAAGTTCTTATAAATTTATAAACAGTATTAAGGGATCAGCAACGGTTGCTTCACCTCATACCAAAGTTCAGAAATAGCAGCTAAAGTGCTAAAATTATCTGTTGGAGTTTTAGCACTTTAGCTGCTATTTCTTAAGACGGTAAATACTAAGGTCTTTTTTTATATTTTTCTGGCTTATTATGTAAAAAAAATAACCAGCCATTTTGCACTGCTATTTTTGTTAAATCAACAAGAATTTGTTAGCAAACATGTCCTCTAACTAACCAATAGCACAAAAATTTCACATAAAGATGCATAAAACCAAGGAAACAAATTATATATATATATATATGAACAAAACAAGAATTTGTACATTGTAAGTTTCAGCTCTTTGGAATCAATATAAATACCAAGCAGATATTTTGTGTTTATTGAGTTGACTAATCTTTTTCCCTCAGTTAGTTGGATAAAGAATTGTGATTTGTATGCCAAAGGATATCCATCACCAGTTCTAAGCACTTTACAAAAAAGCCGGCGCTAAAATCCGACGGCGTCACGCCACAACAAAACATCTTAGAAAAAAGTTCGGATTAAAGGGAATACATGAGATTAGTCCTTGAACACAGGAAGGTAGTTGACAAGGGTGGATATTTGGTTGGAGAGAAAGGCTGTATGGTATTATAACTTTGTCACTTGATTTGGTGAGAAATAGTTCAAATTTTACTAGATTTAGTCGGTGACAAACTTGATTATAAAATTTTGTTTTCTTTTTCCCAGGCTTATATTTTTCAGCTGATGTAAATGAGGATGGTGAAGGTGTGTGGTTTAGTGGTTAAGGTAATCGTAAGATTTTGAGTTCGATTCCTGGTCGCGAGTTGTGTCCCTCAGCAAGAGATTTTATTTCACCTTACTCCAGTCTATTGAGCTGACAAAAATGAATTGTACCTGTAAATCAAAGGGCCGGCCTTGTCACATTCTGTGTCACGTTGAAACTCCTTGAGAACTACGTTAAGGGCACAGGTGTCTGTGGAGTGCTCAGTCACTTAAACGTTAATTTCATGAGCAGGCTGTTTCGTTGATCCCATCAACTGGAATACACGTCGTCGTACCCGACGGAGTACCGAAAGAGGATGATAACTGGTTGAAATATTAACAAAATAATTAGAAGAACGCTGCACATTGTGCAGCAGGGAGAACTAGACGCACTAGACGAACTTTTTTCGAACAACGAAAAAAACAAACAGAGAAACGAGACACTCGACATAAAGAGTATAACCCTTCGTCAGTTGTCCCTGTTCCATTTACTCCGCATTTCAAAAGCAAGGACAATACGCGACTTCGTTGGAACAGTCCTATATATATATATATATATAT
>NC_068981.1:175378232-175381269 GCF_001194135.2 Octopus bimaculoides | reverse complement strand
TATATATATAGTCATTTACTTGTTTCAGTCATTAGACTGCGCCCATGCATGGGCACCGCCTTCAAGAAGTTTTAGTCGAATGAATCGACCCCATTATGTATAATTTTGCTAAGCCTGATAATTATTCTGTTGGTCTCTTATGCAGAACCGCTAAGTTACGGAGACGTAAACACACTAACATCAATTATCAAGCGGTGATGGGGGACAAACACAGACACACACACACATACACACACACACACACACATATGCACAAACACACTCACATAGACAAACAAACAGATGGATGAACAGACAGACAGACAAACAGACAGACAGTCAGACAGACAGACAGATAGAAAGAAAGATAGATAGATAGATAGATAGATAGATAGATAGATAGATAGATAGATAGATAAAAGACAGACTTTTTTTTATTTCTGTCAACAAAATCCACTCACAAGTCTTTGATTGGCCTGAGGCTATAACCGGAGACACTTGCCCAAGGTGCAATACATTGAAGTTGAACCTGAAACCATGTGTTTGGGAAGCAGGCTTCTTACCGCACAATCTAAATGCATCTAACTATTTTCTCATTTGCATAAATCCTTCAAGCTAGATTTTAAACATCGGACTTTCGACATTTTCTTATGGAGACCTTAGAAATGTTCACAATTTTGCCCCGGAGAAGTGAAGAAGACCGAAAACAATACAACACGTAGAAAGCTCAATAATTATAATGAAAACAACAAAACTTATCATCCTTAACAATAACAAGACAATGATAAAGACACAAATAACCGGAAGCGGAATATATGAAGTCTTTAAATGTATTTTTTAATTTAGGTCATGGATTTCAGATTATATTGCGTTTACTTCATGTTTGACATAGTTTTAAGGAAGATGAGTCCTGCGCTATGTAGTGGAAGAGTATGTAAGTTGAAATTATGCAGATGGCAAGGGCAAGGAACTCATTTCATCTTCCGTTCTCGTGACCCCTTTCTGCTTTTATATACACTGTATGCATATACGTACGTGAGTGAATATATATATGAGTGTGAAAATAAATACTATTTTCTATTTGTGCCTACCTATCTGTGTGTCTCTCACTTTATGATGTGCGTGTGTGTTGATGTGTACATACATACATACATACATATATAAATATGTGTGTGTATGTGTGTGTGTGTGTGTGTTTGTGTGTGTGTGTGTACGTATGTATGTACACATCAACACATACGCACACACCTATACATGCACACACCCACACACACCCAACCACCCACTCACCCACACACGCACACTCACATATACGCGCGTGTGTTTCTACAAAATGTCACGCATCAAAGATGGATTTATATAAACATTTATACATACATATATAAATATACATTCACATACACACACACTAATATGTATATATATACACGCACATATGTATGCATACGCGCACATATAGACGTATATATGTGTCTGCATGTGTGTGTGTTTGTATCTGTCTGTGTGTATGTATGTATGTATGTATGTATGTATGTATGTACGTATGTATGCCTTTATGTATTCATGCGTGCTTTAAAATTTGAGTATTAGTATGCTAGTC
Source organism: Octopus bimaculoides (assembly GCF_001194135.2). Classification (NCBI taxonomy): domain Eukaryota; kingdom Metazoa; phylum Mollusca; class Cephalopoda; order Octopoda; family Octopodidae; genus Octopus; species Octopus bimaculoides. The sequence goes on along the minus strand of NC_068981.1, from coordinate 175,379,690 downwards.
TTTATAGGTGACGCTCTATATTTGCATAAAAACAAGAAAAAAACAACACGTGTTTTGAACAATCATACATAATGAAAGCAAACAACGATGTACATCTTTATATAGGTGTGTATGTGTGTGCGCGTGGGTGTATGTATGTCTATATGTATGCTTGTATGTATATACATATACAGATATGATTATGCTGGTGTGCATACGTGCGTGTGTTTTACTTATGCTATTCAAAGTCTCTCCCTCTCTTTTCTTTTCCCTCTCTCTCGATAGATATTCATATCTGCTTCTCAGCCTATCTCTCTGACTCGCCTTCCCTGTGTGTTTTTGTTTGTGTATGTATGTGAGAATGTGTGTGTGCCTGAGCATGTTTGCTATGTGTGAGTATATATGTGTGTCTGAGCATGTATGTGTGTGGATGTCTGAGCATATGCATGTATGTGAGTATGTGTGAGTGTGAGCATATTTGTGTGTAAACATGTATGTGTGCGTGAGCATGTGTATGTATTTGAGCATGTGTGTTTGTCAGAGCAAATGCGTGGGTCTGAGCGTGTGTGTGTATAGGCATGTGTGTATTTCTGAACATGTGTGTCTGAGCATGTGTGTGTGTGTGTGTGTGCGTGTGTGACAGTGAGACTGACACACAGACGGACAGAAAGAGAGACAGAGAGACAGAAAGAAAAAGAGTCCAACAGACAGATAGACTGTCAGACAGAGCGAGAGTCTGTATGTGTGTTTGTGTGCTCGCGCGTGTGTGAAAGAGATAGAGAACTTGTGTTTTTGTTATAAATGCATATGTATAGCGGGATGATCGCACATATAAGCTATACAAGCGTACAGACATACAAACAAAAGAAACGCGTGAACACACACACGTGTACATACAAACAAAGTGACACCTATATATTATGTTGACGAAAACAGAAAAAAGAGGGAAAAAAATAGGGAAAACTCTAGAGTAAATGATTTGGGAAAATGTCTTCATCTAAATCATTGCTTGTCTAGTCAGTCTATCATCTTTGTTTTTCTTTCATTTCATTTTCCATCGACCGCATTTTTAAAAAATATATGCATTCACACGAACACAAATTCGTATAAATGCATACAGTGTGTGAGATCACACACACACACACACGCAAACACACATACACACGCAAACACACATTCATACACACACGCACACACACACACAACACCCTCTCTCTCTCTCTCTTTCTCTCCTTCACATACACAGATGCACACAGACATACTTAGCTTTGTATGGATGGATTGACGTATAGTCATACATACGTAAATATATACATACACACAGACATGCACTCACACACACACACATATGTGTGTGTGTGTGTGTGTGTGTGTGTGTGTGTGTGTGTGTGTGTGTGTGTGTATGTGTGTGTGTATGTATTAAATCTATATATTATACTATGAGTTCCTTTCCGTTTCTGTTTACTGAATTCACTCACA
>NC_068981.1:175376025-175378053 GCF_001194135.2 Octopus bimaculoides | reverse complement strand
CACACACACACACACACACACACACACACACACACACACACACACACACACACACACTCACACATTTATATATATTACATATACGGTAGGCTTCTTTCAATTTCCGGCCACCAAATCCCCGGCTTATAGTAGAAGATACTTGATCAAGATACCAAGCAATCATACTAACCCACAAACAGTATGGTTGAGAAGCAGACTTCTTACCGCAAAGCATGTCGGAAACTAAGATTTAGTGTCGCGATCTTCGGACGTGAAACGTTATGGCTAGGTAATATAATATTCGATTCCATGTGCTTGTTAAACACGTAAAGATGAAATAAATTAGCTCCTACACAATGTATTGAGCACTCTCTTTTGTTAATCTCACAGAAACTAACGTGCACACGCACAAACACACACACATATATACACATATATTTATTTGCATGTGTATATGTTGGCATGTAAATATATGTGTGCATGCACGTATATGCATACGCACACAAACATTTGTGTGTGTGTGTGTGTGTGTGTGTGTGTGTGTGTGTGTGTGCGTGCGTGCGCGCTCTGGCAGGATTAATTTTACCATTGCTACTCGAGACAAAATGCCCGAAATTTTTTAGGGAGGGAGCCAGATTAGATGGACACCGAAAGGATTAAAAGCAAAGTCGACCTCAGCAGAATTTGAACTCAGAACGTAAACGCAGACGAAATACCGCTAAGCATTTCACCCGGCTTGCTAGCGTTTCTTATTTCTTTACTGCCTACAAGGGGCTACACACAGAGAGGACAAGCAAGGACTGACGAACGGATTAAGTCGATTATATCTGAATCTCAGAAGTATCAGACTTCATAATTTTTAATTGATCGATACAAATTTAAACCATACATTAGTTATTAGACCTAGCCGGCTGTGATTATCATATCTTTTGTATGTCTAGGACTGCATCAATATAGTGTGCTTACATTTTGATATGTATAGTGAATGCTTTGAGTGAGAGTGGCTTGTATTTCCAGCAAGTCTTTAAACGAATTAATAACCGTTTCGGAAAAGAGTGCATTTCTTTATAATGTGCTAAAGCCTATAATAATATTTAAGATACACCTGGTGTGTAACTGGTACTTATTTAATCGAATCCAAAAGGATGAAAGGCAAAGTCAACCACGGCGGAATTTGAACTCAGAACGTAGCGACTCGCCGCCTTTCCATTGCCATTTATTGTTTCGGATGTTGTGACTACAAGTTTGTAAAAAGCATGCACATTGATATTTTAACTAGTCTGACTTGACTGTAGTGGTATTGTCGCTTCGCATTATTTATCTATCTGTCTGTCTATCTATCTATCTATCTATCTATCTACCGATCTATCTATATATCTATCTCTTGTTTTTTTGTTTTTGTTTTCATTCATTCTTTGTTTACTTTTCCATAGTTTCCTTTTTTTTTTTTGTCTTTTTCTGGTTCAACTCACTCTTTTCCAGCTTTCTATTCAGAAAATTGGTTCATAAATCTTCTTAGACAGCAGCCGTTCTGCTTTTGTAGGTTAGAAGTCTTTGCCTTCTACCTAATCTACCCAAGCTCGACTTTTTAATAATCTCATCAGCTGTTGTTGTGACGACAAGCGACAGACTGTTTAACGAGTGGGTAAAGATTCGGACAGGTGTATCTTAAATATTATTATAGGCTTTAGCACATTATAAAGAAACGCACTCTTTTCCGAAACGATTATTAATTCGTTTAAAGACTTGCTGGAAATACAAGCCACTCTCACTCAAAGCATTCACTATACATATCAAAATGTAAGCACACTATATTGATGCAGTCCTTGACATGCAAAAGATATGATAATCACAGCCGGCTAGGTCTAATAACTAATGTATGGTTTAAATTTGTATCGATCAATTAAAAATTATGAAGTCTGATATTTCTGAAATTCAGATTCGCTGCTTAAACTGATAGCAATCATTCAATTTTAGTATAATACTTTAATTTTCTCAGATGTAACTATATGCCATTGCCTGTGAGTATTTATTATATACATACATATA
>NC_068981.1:175369806-175372534 GCF_001194135.2 Octopus bimaculoides | reverse complement strand
CAGATATATTACATGTGAATATGCATATATATATATGTGTGCATATATCTATACATATATCAATCAAAATAAGCAACAAGGATATGCAGAGCAACAGGAAATAAAAAGTCTTACTGAAGGACTCAATGCCAAGAATCAAAATCAAGAACACATGATCGTGAGCCAAATACCCTAACCACCAAGCCACACCCCTTCACACACACATACTTACACACACACTCACACATAGAAACATACACAGATATATTACATGTGAATATGCATATATATATATATGCATGTATATGCATGTATATATGCAGAAAAACAGATAGATAGATAGATAGATAGATAGATAGATAGATAGATAGATAGATAAGTAGGTAGGTAGGTAGGTAGGTAGGCAGGCATGTTTAGTAAAACAAACAGGAATAGTAGAACGCATTATACGTGTATATATACTTTTATTTTAGTTTTAATCAACAAAAGTGACCGAGATTTTTTGCACAGCACTCTCAGATCATGTTCAGTACGATTCGTAACCTATATATATTTGCTTAGCAGCTGATATTAAGCAACAATGCATAACGGTTCCAGTTAGCGAAATGATTGAAGAGAAGTAGCAACGTTAAAACGTATATGCAAAATTGTTCCAAAATGCACCGAGACTTGAATTGTTAAAGTACATCATGAGCCGATTGATTGCCGAGAAAATCCGTTAAGAAATGTGCCACATTTTCATCTCTTCATTAACTTATTCAGGAACACGTGTTATTGTTATCTCTTCTGCACCGTGTGCGAAATATATAAATAGAAGAATTAATAAATAAATATAATCCATGAGCAAAGGAAATGGCTTTTGTTGATGCTGAATGAATAGATGCTATTGAAATATGAGCTTTTTTTTTTCTAGATATAGCAAATCGATTGTGTAGTAATTAAAATTAGCTACTCAGTAGTTAGAAATTCTTGCATAGAGATTTATGAAAGAATTTCTTCATACCAACTGTCTAGTGAGTTTTATATCCGACATAACAGTTCTATATTTCATAAATATTAGTGCATATTTTCTGTACAGACTGAACGAGTGTGGATGACGTGGTGAAATAAACGGCATCCTCTTTGATTTACGATATCTGATGTGATTAGAATGTCGGGGAGAAGAATCACAAGGCAATGTTTTTAAGCTGAGCCAACTAGGAGGAGACTTAGGGGAAGACCAAGAATATGGATGGATAATATCCATAGTCTCGATTGGTCACTCTTAGGAATCCAGCTGGAAAGTCTAATGACGGTTGTTTCTACTTGGACCCTATGAGGGGTGGTACCTGAACACTCTACCTCAATAATCCTCTCAGGAATAGTGGGCAGAGAAGACGGATAGATGGATGGAATTATTCAAAATTCCTCAAATACTTTGATTTTATTTGAAGTACTTAAGATTGCAATCAGTCTAACTGAAAAATTATTGTTTTTGGATGTAAAAGAAAGTCGTCAACCTTTGTTGAACAAAATCAGGGTGGTAGATTGGGAACAGCAATATTGACAAATAAGCTTGAATGAAACGTTGGGCTTCGATAACGTCTTCATTAGGCCTAGTATAAAAATGAACACCGTATAGGCGCCCTAATTTAAGAACGAGCATGACCGTAAAAGCCAATAGAATTAAAACTAATTTCCACCATCTAATTGCCCTACAAAACAGCGGTATAATGAATTAAAACATTAGTTAAGTACCAAGTGTCAAATAGAGTCGTTTAGCTAATGGATATGAGCTAAATCCTGGATCAGTCAAACAATATATATTCTGGTTCAAGTGGAACGAGCAAGTAACATACAAGATTTAAAACGACTAATATGGAAATATCCTTGGTATGAACAACGCAATGTATTACATATATCACTATGTGTTCAACAAAGGGTTTGGTTCGAACTCGTGAGAGCATTACTGAATGCTACAAGTGTTCGAAAAAGACCGGAGAGAGTAAATGTTGCTTAAAATAAATAAGATGAGGACGCTAGTCCCAATATTGGCAGTTGAACGACAAGAGTGCTGAAATACTTCTAAAGATTTTTCAGTTATTCTCATTCCTGAGTTAAGTCACAATCGAGGCCCAAATATGTGAGTGTGTGGATGAATTGTTGCAAAGATAACGCTTGCAGCATATATTTTCTGTCGCAATAATTCGAAGTTCTCTTTTTTTTATCATTCATTATCACAGAATGGATGAGACGAATTTAATTTCAGAGCTTTTTGCATCACTGTAAACGCTGATAGTAGTATTTGATGATGAATTGGTGTTGTTGTTGTTGTTGGTATCATCATCATCGAAAAAGAAACTACCAGTGGATTACTGGGGTCGATGTAATCGACTAGTCTCCTTTTCCAAAGTTCCAGACCTTGTACCTAGAATAGAAATTATTATTATTATTATTATTATTATTATTATTATTATTATTATTATTATTATTATTATTATTATTGTTGTTGTTGTTCAGTAGTTTTATTTTTATAGCGTGCTTTCACTTCACTACCGAGCGCAGCTCTGTGTGCCTTGGGTATGTGCTGTGGTTTGCTGTGATGCTCTTATGGTTAGTGTATTGAAAGTGTTTTGCGTAGGATGTGTGCAGTGCGCAGTAGTGCAATTTTCTGTGTGTTATATATATTTGTAAGTCCTGGTATTTTTGTTATGTATTTCTCTGAATATTTATTTATTATACCTAAGGCACCTACTATGATAGGAATTTT
>NC_068981.1:175367873-175368790 GCF_001194135.2 Octopus bimaculoides | reverse complement strand
AGGACTGGGCAGCCAGAGATAATATGATTTATTGTTTCTTGTCCATCTCCATATATTCTACAGTTACTTCTTATGTTTCTTTTCATTATTATTATTATTATTATTATTATTATTATTATTATTATTATTATTATTATTATTATTATTATTATTATTATTATTATTATTATTATTATTATTATTGCTGTTGTTGTTGTTGTTGTTGTTGCTGTTATTAATCAAGACGGCTTGTCGACTACATGGATCTCAGTGTTCTACTGATATTTATTTTTTACAGCACGAAAGGATGAAAGATAAAGATGATCTCAAGTAGTATTCGAACTCAGAACGTAAATCCAGAAGAAATAACTTAAGCATTTTATCCGGCGTGTTAACTATTATCTCGGTTCACTTTATTATTATTATTGTTGCTGTTGCTGTTGTTGTTGTTATTTTTGTTGTTGTTAAGGCAGTGAACTAGCAGAATCATTAGCACGCCGGGTAAAATGCTTTGCGGCGTTTCGTCCTTCTTTAAGTTCTGAGCCCATCCCGCTCAAAAGGTCCCTGAATAAGGGTTGTTTAAAATGTTGAATAAAACACCTATGTTTCCAAAGGTGAATTATCCATACCCCAAAGAATTCCTCCCAACACATGGCTATGATGCTCCCCAAGTACTTCTGCTCATGATCAGAGAGGCACATATGGTCAGCCTCTAAGGGACATGCTCAAATGGTTATGGTCAAACAACTGACAAGCAAATCTGTGGTATTGAGCAGAATATTTGCCTTAGAGCGTCTTTTATACCAAGACAATACAATGTACATGATAACACCTCCACTCCGCTAAGATCAGAAGCTATGAGAGTCACTGCCTGGTTCTGCATCAGGGCATATATTATTATTATTATTATTATTCAGTAGTTTTATTTTTATAACGTG
>NC_068981.1:175367434-175367863 GCF_001194135.2 Octopus bimaculoides | reverse complement strand
TTATTATTATTATTATTATTATTATTATTATTATTATTATTATATTAGTTGTTTACGTTGTTGTCATAAACTAGCTTAGGTCTTATTTGATTCATGTTCCTTAGGAGCTGCATTCATTCCTGGGGTTTACGACCTTGCCCAACAGGAATGCTGATAAATAATGATAATAACGGACAATTTAAGGCTAATTAAGACCACCATATTTCATGTGTCAATCTGGTTGGACAGTGCCATGCATTAGTCATAGCTCACGTGACCTGTTATTGAGAAAATAATTCAGATTCTTTAACAGCCTCACGAAACCAATTCTTTGGCTGTCGCTAGTTCTACCTTCACTCATTCTTTCTTCTGTCTGTCTGACTGTTTGTCTGTCACTCTCTCTCTCTCTCTCTCTCTCTCTCTCTCTCTCTCTCTCTCTCTCTCTCTCTC
>NC_068981.1:175359329-175366442 GCF_001194135.2 Octopus bimaculoides | reverse complement strand
ATGTGTATATATATATATATATATATATATATATATATATATATATGCATGTATGTATGTATGTATTTGTGTGTGTCAGTTCGAACGCTGGTTATTTATTTTCTTTAAACGTTGTTTTTTTTTTATCTGTTTTTATTATCGAAGTAGTGTGGTTCATATTTTCCTGATAGTTGTCTCTATGAGTGTAAGCGTATATGCAGTCGTAGTAACTAATTCTGCGTTGCAAAAACGAGGACAGGAGCATACATGCATAAATTAGATCGTTAAGCTAGATATAACCTACAATGCCTATCTGACACTATTTACCATCGCTTTATCTCAGGCTACGAACAACGATATCATCAATTTATCATTCGGCTTCCTTAGCAATTAGTTTATCTCCCCTCACTCAAGCCAACATGATACAAAGGAATCAGCGCATTAGCATATTTGTACTCTACAAACGTCAAGTTCACTTCAAACGTTCAGCGTCCCTTCACAACTTTGTTACTGTAGGATTTTATGCTTCAGGATGATTGTTCATAAGAGGAATTTGGAAATGTATGTCCGTGTAAATCAGTTTAAGTGCTTTCTGTATATCCGTTAGATTATGAGTTGTTAGTGAGTTCCGTAGATAATTGGGTATTTGGAATATGTCAGTCAGTATCTTATCCCCATGCAGTGTATCCATTACAAGTTGATTAGCTAGTTACCATTTTACAATATATATATATATATATACTCCTAGCAGGGTTTTCTATGAGTTCAGGTCGTACTAGATTTCAGTTTCTGTTAACCGTCATCAAGTTTGATAAATTATGTACTCGCTACGAGCGATGTTGATGCAATTGACTACAACTCAACTGTGCAAATGTGTGACCATGTGCCAAAGCTAGAATTCTTTTACCCACCAAACTCTTGATACTTATAACTGCAAGCAGCAATAGAAAGTATGTTTCTGTACTTATATTCTTAAAATTAGGTATTACGGCGTGGGTGGAGAGAACCCGTAGCGTGTGTGTATCCATCCTCGTCGGGTAGGCTCATAATCATTGGTCTTCTAATTGTAATATTTTTTTAAAATTTACTTTTTCCATAGTATATCGACCACTGCATTATGAAATGTGTTCTGCATTATTAAAGGGGATATGATATTATTTCTGGGAGATTTGGCTGCTATTTCTAGAAAGCTGAGTGAACCTGTAGGTTTTTTCGGAATGTGATTACAGTTAGTATGAGTGAATACACCTATTGCTTCTGTACAGTTAATTCTGTTTCAAACGGCATAAAATTTTATGAGTATATATATCAGGTCATTCCATAAGTTCTGTCCGATTTTGCCTTTTTTTTTTAAATTTAATGAAATTTAATAGTATTTTAGAATGTCCAATGAAATTAAAAACTATTTTTACGCATTTGTGTACATTTAAACTAATTAAATATTATTTTACAGAATAATACAATTAAAATTTCTTTGAGTAAAACCCTTTCTAACATGGAAGTATCCAATGAGCATTTGAGGCACATAATGCTTTATGAGTACAAAAAAGGTAACTCTGCAGCCGAAGCGACTCGAAACATACACTCAGTTTATGGAAAAGAATGCTTGAATGAAAGAACTTGCAGAAGATAGTTTGAAAAATTCAGAAGTGGAGATTTCAGCCTTCAAGATGAAGATCAAACAGGACGTCCAGTTGAGTTAGATGATAAGCTCCTTGAGGCATTACTTGAAGAAAATCCTGCATTATCAGTTGAAGAATTGGCAATAAATAAATTGGCAATAAATTCAAACCATACAACTGTTCATCGTCATCTTCAACAACTTGGAAAGGTTCCTAAACTTGGAAAATGGGTGCCTCATAAATTGTCCGAAAGCAGCCGCAAATCCCGAGTTGACATCTGCTCTTCTCTCCATTCTCGCGAACTCATTTCACCCTTTTTGGATAGACTTGTGACTGGTGACGAAAAATGGATCTTCTATCGAAATGTTAAACGTCGTAAACAGCGGCTTGGTAAAAGGGAAAAAGCTCAACCACAACAGAGAAGGGAACTTCATGAGAAAACGTTCTTCTCTCTATCTGGTGGGATTGCAAAGGAGTGACTCACTTTGAATTGTTACCACCTAATGCAACAATCAATGCTCAAGTCTACTGTCAGCAATTACAGCGTTTGAACCAAGCTTTGAATGAAAAAAGGCCCACTTTAATAAATCGAAAACGAGTGATGTTTCATCAGAATAATGTGCGACCCCACACTGCAAAGATCACGTCACAGAAGATCGAAGAGCTTGGTTGGGAAAAAAGTTCCTCATTCGCCTTATTATCCCGACCTTGCTCCTTCAGACTACTATTTGTTTCGTAGTTTACAGAATCATTTGGGGTACATAACTTTTGCAAGCCAGGAGGAGGTCGAAACTGACATTTCAGAGTTCTTCGCTTTGAAACTAAAAGAGTTTTACATTGATGGGATTAAAAAGCTTGTAAATAGATGAAATGAAGCCATAGATAATTAGGGAAAGTACACTGATGATAAGATTTCAATTGAATATAACATTTGATCACTTGCTTTCTTTATTCAAAATTCGGACAGAACTTATGGTATGACCTGATATAAGTGTGAGATAAAACAAAATAAAGCTGAGTGATAGGGCCGAACTTTGTTGAGTGTCCAGATGAAGTTACTGAACCAATGTAATTGTTAACTAGTGTGATGTTAAATATATGTTTTTATTATCGACGAATATACCTGGATAAAAGTTACAAAAGTGCATGGTACAAGTATTATGGATGTTGACTACAGTCATCTAAAATTTAGAGAGAATAATGAGATTGGGATATTGATTTCATAGGTAAAAAGTATAATGTTGAATTAAAAATGTATCGTTGGACCAAGTCAACAATTAGAAACCTTTTTAGTGTGCAATGACTTGTAAGATGGATGTATGATATAAGACAGAGCATCAACTTATATATAAAAAAGTTAACATTTATAATTTGGATCAAAGCTATTTCCTTTGATACAAGTAACAACGAATGATTTCACGTTCTTCACGTTTATACAGTTACATTTGTTCATCCGTGCTACTTTTCAATCAATAAAAAAATAAATTTCAAAAATATTCTAAATTTTTTCGGTAAGAATGAACCCTCTCACATGACAAATTGTCATTAATAAAATTCTTGTCATATCTGCAATATGTTTGTCATATAAGCACTGTAATTTATCACGCTGAACAGATTTTAGACTCAAAATCTGATAACTATGTTGTATGAGATAACGTTTCGGCTTAATTCGCAAGATACGATTTGATACTGAAGGAACACTAGTGTGTAAGAAGAGATCGAAAGGACGAGAGCGACAAAAGAGAAAGAAAGGAAAAAAATGCTGTAGTAGTGGTAGAGATGACTATGAAAAATGATGATGAAGACGAATTAGGAACATAACCGATAAAAACACACAATAGATGAGCGATAAATTGAGGGAAATATATATATAACTGTACATATATATATACATATCTATGTGTGTGTGTGTGTAAATGGATATGCATGTAAGTATATATATAGAGAGAGAGAGAAAGAGAGAGAGAGAGACAGACAGAAAGAGACAGAGAGAGAGACAAAGAGAGACAGAGAGAGACAAAGAGAGACAGAGAGAGACAAAGAGAGACAGAGAGAGACAGAGAGAGACAGAGATGTAGACAGACAGATAGTCAGACAGATAGATAGACAGACGGACAGATAGACAGACAGACAAACAAATAGATAGATAGATAAATAGATAGATAGATAGATAGATAGATAGATAGATAGATAGATAGATAGATAGATAGATAGATATCGGTATAGAAATGTGTACATACTTAAGTATATGTTATTTCACACTTTTAATTGTTTAAGCTTGAGAGCTGCGGCCCGGCTGGGGCATCACCATTGGCAATGCAACACATTTATTACATCAAACTTCTTCTGATATGTGGCATTTGGTAAATGAGGGCGTTTAATTTTGCTACCGTCATTTGCATTTCCTGTCGTTTAACTGTTCCGTGAACATAAAACTCATAGTCAAACTTCAGGTAACTTTGAATATACGACAGGAAACATAACCGACTATTTTTGGCTGCTATTGATGCTACATTAGAATTCGGATATTTTTCTTGTTCAAAGCGAGAACGTAATTATCATTATGGCAGAAAATACCATTATCCTTTTCGATGTGCTTCATATACTAATGCAGAGGCGGAATAAGTTCAGCAGGCAAATTTGTCCAACATTCTAACGATACTGCCAATTGTTGGCACTCCGTCGCTTACGACGTCGAGGGTTCCAGTTGATCCGATCAACGGAACAGCCTGCTCGTGAAATTAACGTGCAAGTGGCTGAGCACTCCACAGACGCGTGTACCCTTAACACAGTTCTCGGCGATATTCAGCGTGACACAGTGTGACAAGGCTGACCCTTTGAATTACAGGCACAACAGAAACAGGAAGTAAGAGTGAGAGAAAGTTGTGGTGAAAGAGTACAGCAGGGTTTGCCACCATCCCCTGCCGGAAGCTCGTGGAGCTTTTAGGTATTTTCGCTCAATAAACACTCACAACGCCCGGTCTGGGAATCGAAACCGCGATCCTATGACCGCGAATCCGCTGCCCTAATGACTGGGCCATTGCGCCTCCACGATACTGCCAATATACAGCCTATATTTCAATGTAAATATACATATAAAACATACACGTATGCACGCGCATACATGCATAAATGCATGAATGCACACAACCATACATATAGTTATTCTACGTACACATGCACTTATATAAGTTATAATAATCTTGTAGCCGATGAAATTAACAAATAAAAATTAATTTGTTAACAGACACTTTCTTCAATCCACACAAATTCACACATTGATGAAAATGCTTCTTACAGTTTCAGAAGCTGTTGTATATAGAGGTAAATCCTTAATTAGCTGTAGTTTTAAATTAATTCACAAATCATTGGAATCCCTTATCTTGACAAAAAGTACAATACTTACAAACTCAATACAATCCAAGACAACTTCACAAAAGCATACTAGATTAAGCAATCTTCACTAAATTAACAGTGAAACCCAGAATACAAAGAGAAGCAAAGCAAATTAATAGCATTATTCGACCTTATCAAGGAATACAGAATAAATATCAAACGTCATATCTCAAAATTAACAAGTGTCAACCAATCAGCAAAGGCAATATACCAGATAAACACAAGTGCAAAACGTGAACCAGTAGATAAGCGTAAAAACCGCACCTGTACCAACGAATACGAATATAGAGCCAAATCGCTGTGTCAGTTCTCGCACAGAGATCTCAATGGCATGAAACTCGCGTTGTCAGATTAAGATTCAGTTTCAATAAACTATGTGTCGAGTACTCCCTCTTGATTCATTCGACACAATTCGATGTTCGGTTTTACATGCACACACACACACACACACACACACACACACATACAGACACATATACACACATATTATATATATGTGTGTACGTGCGTGTGAGTGTGTGCGTGCGTGGTACCTTGGACATGTCTTCTCCGATTGCCTAGGTACGATCAAAGACTTGTGCGTGGATTTGGTAGGCGAAAACTGAAAGAAGCCCATCGTATATATATATATATATATATATATATATATATATATATATATATGTGTCTGTGTGTGTGTGTGTGTGTGTGTGGGTGTGGGTGTGTGTGTGTGTGTGTGTGTATGCACACACACACACATACATACATACATACATACATAGCTGAGGTTAAGCTAATAGTAGGTAACTGTGTTATAGGGAAAGAGATATGAGGGAGAAGAAAGGAATTTGTAGACTATATTGAAAGAATTTTACAATTTCCAAGAACTTAGAAATTTGGCGTCTTTGTATATGAACACAAAAAAATTGTAATTTCAAATGGAATAAAATAGCAACAACAACAAAATAAATAAACATAACTGTAATTAGATATATTTAACAATATTATAGATATTAAAGCGAGCCAAACGTTGAAAGCATAAATTCATAAAATATTAATGTTTATGGAGAATGAAGAAAAAGAATCGAGACTAGATAGAATTTACCATTTAAATTAAATTTTAACTTCTTTTGTAAATGAAGGAGAAAAAAATAACGGACTAATAGCGATATGTCAAGGATGTTCAATCATTTCTTTTACCACTCAATGTTATGTTTAAATTTCTTACATTCTGAAGATAGCAATCAATTGTAACATAAGAATAAAAAGTTAGTTTTCTTTCCTCATTAGCAAATAGATTAATCGACACTAAGAATACTATTTTTGACGACGTATTGACTGAAATTTTCTAATCAAGATCATATTTTATTTGTTGGGTTTTCTTCTGTATTCATATTAAACTGTGTATCACAAACAAGCGTCATAGATTTTTCAAAAGGAGAGCCTTGCTGTCTGTTGGCCATGAGCCGAACGGTTCGTAGTTAATTCTCTTTTGAAGTAATTCAGAAAAAAAACTGATTCTATATCACACACTTTCGATGTTTAGTTTTCTTGAATTTATACTCACATATTTTTATTATGAAGCATTAAACACAGCACATTTATTTAGAAGAAATAGGTGGAATATCGTGATGTTTATCATTTTTATAAAAGGTATTATCAGTTGACATAAGGCAAGCAAAACTGAACAACCAAGAGCCCAGAAATCTAAACTCAAAAATTTCGTCATGCAGTTACAGCTATAGCTTAATTTTGATCTGCTGCACTTAACACTATATACACACACACATACTCACACCCACACACATATATACATGTATGTGTGGTATGTAAGTTTGCATGTGTATATATATATATATATATATATATATATTATCTTGATCTCATGATATTTACTTTGTATTATATTATACTTATTTATTGTACTTTTAATTATGAATTTTTTCTATATGTGACAGTGGTTTTTCATCGATGAGTTCCTAAATCTTGGTTCTTTTCCCTAATACTATATATTTATATATATTTTATACTGTGAAACTTAATTTAATTTTAAATTTTAATAAATTGATTTTAATTGAGTTTTTACCTGTAATTTTGGATGTTATCCCTAATATTATATATATATATAAGTTTATAT
>NC_068981.1:175348099-175359319 GCF_001194135.2 Octopus bimaculoides | reverse complement strand
TCTTACTATGTTACTCACAACTACTCGAGAATAATAATAAAAAAAAAAAAATGTCCTAAATGACAGTCTACACCTACTTTGACACAAGGAGCTTACAACTGAAATGTATTGAATATATGTGTGTGTGCGTGCTTGTGCATGTGTGTGAGTAAGATACAACCCAGAACAAATTTTCAGCTGTAAATTTGCTCACTAATACTGTTAACTGCTTTTTAGCTCTTATCACACTTCCAGTTATTTTGTCAGTTCTCCAGCTGAGATCACTTATCTATGCATACCAGACCTTATTATGCTGAAACCAATTTAGAATGACGCTGTTCGGTATTTTTATTTTTATTTTTACTGATTGTTATGAAAATTCTTAGACGGGACTTTTTGCTGTTATTTTTTTCACGCCATACGGTATATCCCCACCTAATTCCTAAGCATTACCCTGTTATTTCTCGTAAGATAGTTCCGTATCGCTAATCTCATTTAGTTCCAATTCACTTGTTTGACGCTTCTATGTAAATCACAACAATTAATTCATTGACCATATTTATGCCTTTACTATCTTGGTACCTTACTGCCGCATCCGACTGTGACGTTCGAACAATAGATGCTCACTGGCCCAATAAATCCACACAATGGTTCAATTATTAGTTTCAGATTAACCCTCTTCCTAATTTTTTTCTTTCTTTTATTTCAATGCTTTTTGCTTTTGCTTTTTCTTTTCATTTCTTTTACTTCTTTTCCAAAAGCTACGAATGACGCCTTGGATAGCAAAATCCAATCTAGTTAGTTATCTACTCATCCTTCATTGGCGCCGAACTAGTAATGGAGTTGTCTTTTCACGCGTGTTAATTTGCATGGGCTCGTCATCATCAGGTATATCAAAACAGGAAATAACCATAACAACAACATCAGCACCATTGCCAACACCAACACCAAAACATCAACAACAATAACATAACTATAACAACAAAAGTCATTTCAACGGCTCATTAACTGTCACAAAAGTGTCAGGTACATTCAACCTGTTATCAAGCTCTTACTATTTCCTTAATGCTATCTACCCTCTATCTTGTTTACTGCCAGTGCATTGCTAATCAGAAACTATAAGTTTCAAATAATGGTTTCAAAATAATGGATTTCAGCGAATGTAACGCACCATATTGTAAAGGTGATTGAGAGAAAATAATCCATGCGTAGATCTCAAATGAAAACTACTGAGACACATATAATCATTACATCTTTTATTGGGTAATATACGTCACTTAAGATTGAATGTTAGAGGGGTGGCAAAATGAAAGAGCACCTGATTAAAACCATTACAGTATTTAATTAATCTTACTCCCCTTGGTGCTGAGTTTAATGTTTTGATAGAGCCCGTGCTTTATTTGATAAACCTGGTGTCTATATAATACGTATCAGTTGTATACCCATGTTGATTCACAGAGAGAAGGCTTATGAAGGTAATTTCTCCAAAATTTGAAAATGTGGGAAGCACTTAATTCTCAACTGACCTGAATTAATTCATTTATAATGGTCATGTTTTTACCGAACGCATAATTGTCATACGCTTCATTCTCCCACACATATAATACGAACATTGTCGAGGGCTCCAATGATATTAGATATATATTGAAAAAAAGAAGAAAAGATACACAACATAAACTTGAAGGAATGCATAGTCAAGTCTTTCGGTTCTATAGAGTCCAAACTTAACATTAACTTTCATTCCTTCAGGGACGATAGAATAAAGTAAAACTCAAGTACCGGGAAGTGATGGTATCAACTTACATAATTCTCACAAAGTTGTTAGTCGTTTACCTAAATTATTATTATTATTATTATTATTATTATTATTATTATTATTATTATTATTATTATTATTATTAAGGTGGCGAACTGGCAGAATCTTTAACACGCTGGACGAAATGCTTAGCAGCATTTCGCCCGTCGCTACGTTCTAAGTCGCCGAAGTCGACTTTGCCTTTCATCCTTTCGGAGCCGATAAATTAAGTACCAGTTGTGAACTTGGGTCGATCTACTCGACTGGCACTCTCCCCTCAAATTTCAGGCGTTGTGCCTATAATAGAGAGGATTACTATTATTATTATCATTATTATTATTGTTCAGTAATTTTATTTTTATAACGTACTTTCACTTCACTACCGAGCGCAGCTCTGTGCGCCTTGGGTATGTGCTGTGGTTTGCTGTGGTGCTCTTATGGTTACTGTATTGAAAGTGTTTTGCGTAGGATGTGTGCAGTGCCCAGTAGTGCAATTTTCTGTATGTTATATATATTTGTAAGTCCTGGTGTTTTTGTTATGTATTTGTCTGAATATTTTTTTATTATACCTAAGGCACCTACTATGATAGGAATTGTTTCTGTTTTTAGATTCCCCATTCGAGTTACCTCTATTTCCAGGTCTTTGTATTTTGAAAGTTCTTCCATTTCTTTTAGAGAAACGTTGTCATCTGCTGGTATTATTATTATTATTATGAAGGCGAGTTAATTTGTCAATGGGCAGCTTAGCTTAACGGTAAATCACATGGTCGGAGTCTTCAAGAGATGTGTGTTTGTATCCGATGTTTGTTGACAAATTTTTTCCGCTTTCTAAAGATAATATACCTAATATTTCTGCATTTGAAAATAAATTATCGTATTATTTGTATCTTGCTGTACACATTTCAACGCTTATAAAAATACAAACGAATGTTAATTTGTTTATATTTGTAGACATTATTATCTTTATTTTTGCTTGTTTCAGTTATTGGACTGTGGCCATGCTGTGGTACAACTTTGAAGGGTTTTAGTCAAACAAATCGATCTCCTACTAATAGTTTTTCAAGTCTGATTCTTACTTTATCAGTGTCTTTTGCCGAACCCCTATGTGGAATTTCGACTGTCTTTGCGTTGTAGGTTCAACTTCCGCCGTGGTCGACTTTACCTTTCATGCTTTCGGGGTTGATGAATTAAGTACCAATGAAACACTGGGGTTGATGTAATCGACTAGTCCCCTCCCCACTAAATTTCAGGCCTTGTGCCTTTAGTAGAAAGGATTTTTATTATTTTGCTGTTACTATACAAGATGGTGAATTGGTAGAAGCGTTAGTGCCCTGGACAAACTGTTAAACAAAATTTCTTCCGTCTTTTCGCTCTGAGTTCAAATTCCACCGAGGCTAACTTCGCCATTCATTTTTTCGGGAGCATTGGGGTTGATGTAATCGACTAACCCCCTCCCACAAAATTTCAGGCCTATTGTAGAATAATTATTATATTGTTGTATATAGTTTTCTTCTCGAGGAGCTATGCCAGGCTCATGAGGGCCAGTTTCGATGGTATATATATTCCTCACCTGGACGGGACGCCGGTCTGTCGCAGGATTACTCATTTTTGCCAGCTGAGTGGACTGGAGCAACGTGAAATGAAGTGTTTTGCTCAACACAACGCGTCGCCCGGTCCAGGAATCGGAATCACGATCATGAGTCCAACAACCTAACCACTAAGCCACGCGCCTCCGTTTTCTCTGTGTTGTATACTATTTGTTTATTTCTAGATACTTAGATAAGTAGTTCTGGTTTATTTCTCTCAATCCCGTGTCTATATTTATAATACACAGTTATAGTTCATTTGTCTCTTTTTTACAGTAGCTTTGGCACATCTATCGACTATCGTATTCTTTATGACGTATTAACTGAAATTATGCATAATTTTTGAGCCGAATTTATGTAAAATTTTTCAGCAGATTCTTTTTCCGTTCGGTGTTATCCATTATCTATAACTTCAAGTTATTTATAAGAGAATGTCTATAATTTGTCCTTAGCATGGAGGTATTGTTGAATACGTTTTCTTAATAGTCTCAATGCAAGACAAGAATGTGAGAAGCAATAAGACTGAAAATATTCCTCTTCTTTGGGGTATAGGATTGGTCTTAATTTTTTTCCTGTTTGTTCTGTAATGAAATTGTTTTTGCTTTTTGTTTTTTTTATTTTGTCACAACATGTTTGAAGTATTTCGTAAATGTTAGGATTGCTTTGTTTATCTAGAGTGTTTCCAATCAAATGTCTTTTGTTAGTCAATCCAAACCTTGCTACGGTTTGTTTTTCTCTTTTCCTTCTTGTTTTTACAGTCCGCTGTGATTGCTCGGTTCACCAGCAGCTGTTCTTCACAGCCATACATTCCTTTCCGGCATCCTTTGCGTTCCACTTGTAATATATAGTTGCTCTACAGATGTAACCAGTGTAACCTGTCTGTTGTATATTACTAAATATAACACTCATTCTTGTAACCCAGTTCTCTATCTCCTTTCAATTATATACTTTGCGTATATAAGAATATCTAACAATATATATGTTTGTATGTCCTCGTCATAATTCTTATTTTTATCTTACACTATTTTCTATTTTTATATTTTCCTTATAACTTCTCAGTCCCTTCATTCATTCAGCCCTGGGTCTGTTTACTTAGGCATATATATATATATGTAATGTTGCGTTTGTTATTGTTATGAGTATTTGCGGGCTAATTCGTATGAATTTATGATTGTATTGATACGATTTTGAATGCATACGCGCGCGTGTGTTTGTGTGTATTTCTTTCTCGCTATATACATATTGCTTACAAATATTTCTTAATCAAAATTCCTGAAAGTTGCGTTGTGTGACGAGAAGTAGGTGAAGAGAGGAGAAGGTTACAGAGAGGGGTGAAACGGAACCTCTTCGTTCTCCAGTTCAAAGTCCAATGAGTGAAGACGTAAACTTTAACATCCAACCACCTTTCTCGTCAACGTCGGTCGGGCAGCAGGTAGTAGTAGTAGTAGTAGTAGTAGTAGTAGTAGTAGTAGTAGTAGTAGTAGTAGTAGTAGTAGACACAGCAGCAGCAATGCGTCCAGCAACAGTGAGGTGAATATCATCAATAATACACGAGCAACTGTCACCAACACAACGAGTCCTAACAATTCACTGAACCCGGACGCCGAGACGAGTAGAGAGGAACGGTAATTGTACCCAATACCAACACAACAAAGTCATCGCTATGATCGTCACTGTTGCCTCAGCTACACCAAGAATGCAACAATGTTTAGCTCCTTCATAAGAGCCATAAAAATAGTTGAGAACGCCTTTCAAGAAGAGTACAGGATGGATGTGGAAAAGGCAAAAGGTTCAATCTGAGAGTGAGAAATACGTTGCATTAGCCATTAGCGTTCAACCTCAAATTGAAAGGAAAGGGATATGTGCTAGTATATGATGGCTGAAGGCTGGTGAACAGAAAGATTCGCACAGCCAAGTAAAGATGTTTTGAGAAGAATATAGAGAGCCGTAGACTTTGCCCCACGCGTTAAGCAATATATGACAGACGAAGTAAGATCCAGTTCAAAATCTCACATAGAAAGGCATTATTTTTCCGTTCCGCAGAGGACCCCGGACTGACCTTGTATGCATAGGTAGGCAAGCCTATGTTTGCCTACCTATATGCTAATTAACCCCCATAGCTGGGATCATAACAGGTATTACTGCTTCGAATTAGAGTAGACCTGGAAACGACAGAGGGTAAGAAGTGGCTCCACACTCCATAAAACCAGGGCCTCACTTGTTCCGTTCTGAACTGAGCAATTGACCCTCATTCCGAATGTGAGCGACGGATTTCGATGCACCACTGGAAATGAACATCTGATGGATTGACGCTTGTGGTGTGCGTTGTTCAGTGCCAAAAAGTAAAAACAGACATTACATGCAAGTGTGTATTTCTTGAGCGAATGAACATGTAACCACAGATTGTTTAAAGTGCATTTGTAGTTGTGAGCAGACGGAGAAACTCTCTCGTTCTCCTCGCTCTTCACCCTATGGGACATCTAGAATGTGACGGCTAGAGGTAGAGGGGTGATGTAGAAGAACTTAGCTAATGCTCACTACATCTTAGTAGACTGGTGTATTGTAAAATGAAGTGACTTTCTCAAGAAAAGAATTTGCAATCCGTTTTAGTAATTGAAACCACGATCTTATGATAGTGACTCAAACACCCTAATCCCACGCTAGGCTACGTGCCAATACCATCACAGATGACACACATACACAGACATGCATTAGTTAACTCTTTTGCTCGTATTCTCTTCCGACTGCTTCAACTTTTCCAAATTCTAGTCAAATTATAGAGGAGTGTTTTCACATACCCACAATATCTAGAAAATGCATAACTATATTTAAGCACGCACCTATGTGTGAGTGTGTGTGTGTGTGTATGTACATAGGTGCGTGCTTAAATATAGTCATGCATTTTCTAGATATTGTGGGCATGTGCAAACACTCCTCTATTTGACTAGAATTTGGAAAAGTTGAAGCAGTCGGAAGAGAATATGAGCAAAAGAGTCAACTAATGCATGCCCGTGTATGTGTGTCATCTGTGATGGTATTGGCAAGTATATATATATATATATATATATATATATATATATATATATATATATATATATATATATATACATAACGGGCAATACCTATACACATACAGACACTAACACAAATATATAGAAAATTGTGGTTATACAGGCGAAAGGAAGGAAACAGTAGATGACCGACAGATGACTACAAAAGAAACGAAACGACCAACTTCACCCAGCACAGCACTTGCTAGAGGCTACAAGTGAGACTAACACCCAGTCGTTATATAGTGATGAATAGGAAGTGGGGTTTGATGAATGGTGTGAAATTGTCAGAAAGAGTGAAAAAAAAAATGAATGAAGGGGTAAAAAGCAAAGCACATATCCCTAACAATAGGCAAGTAATAATCTGGAAGTCCCTTACGAATGAACTTATGAATTCACTGAACTATTACAAGGTCCATATGAATCACAGAACGACATTCAGGAATCTCCAACATACAATACAAAGTGTGTGTATATGTGTGTATGCCTATATACATGTCTGTGTGTATACGTACGTGTGTATGTGTGTGTTCAAGTATATGTGTGTATTTAAGTCATATGTATTTGAGTGAATGTGTTTGTGTCCATATGGACACCCAGAATTAATAGCATGCATGTATACTATATGCTCACAATGCTGTGAATAACATAAATATACGTATTTGATGAATATATACATAAGGTTACACAAATAAACATCATACGGCAATGTATGAATATATGAAATATATGCATATTAATATATTCAAATGCATAGCTTTACACATACGTTCAAGTAACCATGCATGTAGTCATTCGGAACAACATTCATATCTACTTCCTATACATAGAAGTAAGCTCACATGTTTGTATATATGTATGTATATATATATATATATATATATATATATATATATATATATATATATATATATATATATACATATATATATATACGCACAGATGTCGAGAGAGAGTGAAAGGGAGAGAGAGAGACAAAGTATGGGAGAAGGTTGTATTTGCAAATAAATATACAAGTTCATACATTATGTGGGTATGTGCAATCATAAACAAACTAGCCAACATATATATAAATATACTTAAGCCCACACCTATGTATACACATGCACACACACACACACACACACACACACTCACACAGAGGAAGATATCTAACGAGCACACCTTATACGCACGCAGTTAGACATTAACACTTACATATATATATAGAAGGGTAACATAGACTACTATTACCAAACACATCGATCGTAGATTCATAAGTTTCGTTTGTTCCTGCCAACTAACTTTCCAGGTGGCAAATATACAAGCAATTCTCTGATGTGCCCGTGAAATTATCATTCAGTTTATTTACTTTTCTCTAGTCTATTCTTGCCAAAAGTCTGTGTTGGCGTCACTGCTACATTTTACTGCCATGTTATTTTTCTCTATGTTTTCTTCTACATCTTTTGAAAGTCATATATGACTGTTTGGAGAGTGAAGACTTATGTAAGTTAATATGTACCACCGCCTGGTTTATTTATGTGTTTATTTATTAGAATCGTATAAAATCTTCGAAACGGATGTGCTATATGAACTGAATTACATGAGATTCAAAAGATAAAATGCTTGTAGGATTCGTTCTTTAGGTTTTTATTTTTCATCAATTTTAGCGTTCGCCTCCTCTGAAGATTACATTTAATGTGAAGTATTCAAAGTTGTGATACAAGTGTGTTGAAGATAAATGAATATATATGCAAATAACTTGAAAATATTTTATAATAGCAATCTCATTGCATACATATATACATTACACACGCTATTGCATAAAAGTAACTTCAGAAAAACGAGCGCATTTGTGAATGCACACACACAGAGACACACAAATATATGTGCGCCTCTGTATGTCATTCTTTTCCTCTTTGTGTGTGTGTGTGTGTGTGTGTGTGTGTGTGTGTGTGTGTGTGTGTGTGTGTGTGTGTGTGTGTGTGTGTGTGTGTGTGTGTGTGTGTGTGATTTATTCAGTCAACCCGAATCAGACTGGTGGAATTTAAGTTTCCTAAATGTAAACATCTCCGAATCCTAGATCGGTCACTTGAGTTAGACGTGTACAGCAACAAAGAACACAGAAGAGAGATAATCTTTCGACTGGTCTGCGCAAATACTGTGATGGTGTGATGTTATTAAGTAACAAGGAAGATAGGGTAACAAATTATTAAATAAAAAAGGTATTTGATGAAAGGAAGGTAACTCGCACAATGGCGTACTGAATTTGTAGCTCAGCGAACTGGTATATAAATACATTCAGTATATTCTTTCCAACATTTGCCCATTTTAACATTGACTTCCATGAAGTGTGTTTAGCCCATTATACGTGTATAATCGCATCAACAGTCACAATTTGACTGACCAATAGAATACGTCTCTTCAAGATGAAGCAAAGAAGATATACCGATGGAGTTAGACAAACGGGGGACCAGGTACTTTGATCAAGCGGTAAGTAGAGACAGAGGTCATGCAGGCTTTCCTCATCTTTGCACGACCTTTCAGAAATAGCTTTCTTTTGATCCTTTTTTGGACAAAATTATAATCAATTCTGTTATGACTCAGTTTCTGTACTCCTACAGGCTCGGATCGAAACATAACTCGAAGAGTTTAACCGGTCTATCTATCCAGTAGCCGATGACGCTGTCCGAAAGCAAGGACTAGCCCTCTCAAAGAGCCGACCATCACTCTGCTCTTCCCACTGCCTTGTATTCCTTTAGAATACAGCCAACTACGTCCATTTGATAGGTTTTCGATACCTAACGGTGACGATGTCCGTATACTTAAACATGGTTCTTCTATTTTCCAAATCGAAAAGGATTCTCTTCAACAGTTCTAGCTTCTGCAGCAATATTCCGAAAGTCAGCTAAAGCAAGAAAGGTGAAAGAGTTAAGCACTTTCTTACCAAATCACCGATAACAAGTGCCAAGCTGTTTCCTTATTCATTGTCCAAAATCAGATTTATGGGACGGATTTTATCAACAGTACACCCGTTGCTAGTGCTTTTTCCGTGCAGTACTAACTCGCTTATAAAATTGGCCATGTTTTCATTCTCTAGCCAACTGGTGGGACTCTTTTGCTAAGAAGTTGCCTAAACTCATTGTGCATGCTAATATATCTCGAAGGGCACATACAAAGTGAACAAATTTTCTCTCGTACTGCTGCTCCTCGCTTCCAATAATTTCTTTGCTGTTATCCATTGAAAGCCCGTTCAAGTAGGCATTGACGTCTACTTCTCTCCCTCTCCAACCCATCACTTGCCCAAGCAGTCGAGCAAAATATCAGTGAAGAGTTTCAAGCAGTATGAACTCCTTTTGGGATGTGGTTTTGTTTTTCATTTTGCATCACCATCACCAGGTCCCTATAAGGTAGGTTTCATTCCTTTATCTTTCAGTGTCCGAGCCTTGTATTTTTTAATGCAACTTTTTTGTTTCGTTGAGAAAATGATCGAATTTCATGGGAGAATTTCTCTGCAGCTAGCACATCGGTCGTGATACCTTCTTTAAGCAATTCTTCTTGTTGATAACTAGCTCCTCCCTATTTTTCTGTATCACTAACCGTTCTCGATTCTCATCGAATCACCTTGTTCAGGTTTCTCCATTACCAATTATGAAAGACTGTCGTTAACATTTGACACTAAATTCATTTTTGTCTATGGATTCTATCTAAGTCGATCGTACAGAACAAAGTTTATAGTTTGTTTGGTATAAATTGTGGAAGCACCACACTATTTCTTTCTACTGCTGTAAAGAACATTTAATTTATGTACGACCTGGAGAGCTTACTGTGCTTACCTCGAAAGTGTGAAGTATCTGGTGGAAGTCCAGCAGTGTTAAGTTTGTCTCATGAAGTGTGGAACCTCTTTAGCTTGGTTGGCAACCCGTCTGGTGGTATCTCAATAAAGCAGCATTGAATATGTAACCTTACTATCATAAAGCTCCGTTGTGTGAAAATGCTAAATAATATATCCTGGCGTGCATGGTCCTGGAATCGGTTGGTGTCCCATTGCTTGGTAGGATGGGTTCGTATGTTATACCAACAACTAGAGTTGTACAGACTAGTAACACTTAAGCTGAAAGGGGAAAGAACTGAATGGAAGAAGTTAAGTTGGTAATGGTGGAGTATTATAGCTGAAGTAAATCAGGTGAAGTTGGCTATACGGACTGCATCAGCATGCGTTCTGTTCAGCTCAAGATAGATATGTTTGATGTCAGCAAGAAAAGAGTATATAACGTTGTGTATACACGTAGGTATTTATTAGTAAACATATGCGTGTGGACGTATGTGCGTATGTACTGTATAGAGCTCATATCACAGAATAAACAATTTATATCAAGTTAGTATGGAAGAAACATTATCGTGAGAGGTAAAGAAATAGCAAGGCATTACTTATACATGTACCATGTTGTGAAAGCAACAGTCATTATGTGTGTGTACATGTGTACGCGTGCATGTGTGTGTGTATGCATTTATATACGAATACCTATCTATCTATCTATCTATCTATCTATCTGTCTGTCTACACACACATACACATGCACACACACACACACACACATACACAACATACACAAACATACACAAACATACAAACACACAGACACACGCACACACACACACACAGTGATAACAGTGTAGTAATCATACAGCTAAGGTGTTTGCAAATGAATATGCCGAGATGTAGTTATTTTTTCTATTTCTGTACACACCTGAGTTCTCTCCCATTCTCTCTCCCTGTATATATATGCATATATATATATATATATATATATATATATATATATATATA
>NC_068981.1:175347798-175348048 GCF_001194135.2 Octopus bimaculoides | reverse complement strand
TATATATTGCTCGACATACGGATTAGAAAAAACAACCGACAACTGATGAAGGGTCATTCTTTGTGTTGCTTATCTTGTTTTCCATTTGTTTCTTTCGTTGTTTGCAAATAACGTTCTTATTCCATGTCCTTGTACGTCGTATTTTTTGTTGTTTACGTTTTGTGACGTCCTGTGCCCACATATGCATATGTATATACGTATACATGTAAGTATGTGCGTACACGTATGTATATATGCATATATATGTATA
>NC_068981.1:175345179-175347346 GCF_001194135.2 Octopus bimaculoides | reverse complement strand
TATATATATATATATATATATATTATTTATATATATATTATTTATATTATTATATATACGCGCGCACGCGCGTGTGTTAACTATAGGCACAAGGCCACAATGACTGACCGGATAAGTCGCTTATATCGCCCTTAATTGACCCTGGAATGATGAACGTCAAAGTCGACGTCGGTGGGAATCAAATTCACAAAAGTAACGACTCGTCAATAAACACTGTAAGACATATTTTACCCGTTGTTATGCTGCTAACTTTCTTTGTACCTACATGCATAGTGAACGATGGAAAACAGACATCACACAATATACTTCTGTATTTTTATGCAGTCATGTAATTTATTGAATAGCGTGTATATTTGAATTGACCCAGAACAAAGGAAATTTAAATCGATTCTAAGAGACTTGGAAATATGAATGAACAGTCATGTACTGAACTGTTTATAAGAAAACATCCAGTTTGGCATTCTATCAATCTGTCCATTTGCACCACCTCTTTATAATTAAGTAAATACATAACAACGCACGTTAAACAGTCATGAACTGACATTGTAAGACCTTCGACCCCTGCTTGTATGTGGACACGGATGTAAGTATATTTATTTATGCGTCTCCGCACTTTCTTCGCTAGCAGACCAAACGTTGAGATAATTAGTGCTAGCTATCCCTGTTTGTTTTCTCGTACCCTGCAAAGATTTCTGATTATTTATTTTACTACTGAGTGAAGATTTTTCTTCCAGATGACAGATCATAGATTAGCTTCGTCTTAACAGAGCATTTAAAACTAAACAACTTCCCCAAAGAACTAATGTCTCTAAGGCATTCAACATTGTCCTTCGTGATTCGGAAGTGATTCACAAGTGTTAACGTTTAATATTGGTACCTTGTTACATGTTACAGTGGTTTCTTTCTATTCATTTTTGCATATAAGTAGCAGTCTCGAAGTGGTTCAGAAAACCGTTTTTTGTAAAATAGATTAAAAAGTAGTACAGATGATACAAAAATAATCGTTCTTCTAACATCACTACTTTCTTATATTTCTACACGTCTCTCTATCTCTTACTATCTCTCTCTCTCTCTCTCTCTCTCTCTCTCTCTCTCTCTCTCTCTCTCTCTCTCTCTCTCTCTCTCTCTCTTTCTCTCTGGCTCACAGTATGTATATATGTGTATGTGTGTATGGTGTATGTAAGCTCATATGTAAATACGTATGAATACATAAATAAATCTGTATATGCATACACATATGTATATGCGTGTATATATATATATATATATATATATATATATATATATATATATATATATATATATATATATATATATAGAGAGAGAGAGAGAGAGAGAGAGAGAGAGAGAGAGAGACAGACAGACAGACATACATACATACAAACAGACAAACAGACAAACAGAGAAAGACACAGATAGAGAAATTTTGTACTAGGCTTACGTACTAGGCTTACAAGTCATTGGGGACGATTTATTCGTTGAAAACCCTTCAAGGCGGTGCCCCAGCATGGCCGCATTCAAATGACTGAAGCAAGTAAAAGATAAATGATATATATATATGTGTATATATATATATATATATTTACATATGAATACGCACACACATATATGTATATGTATGTGTATATATATATATAGAGAGAGAGAGATTTGTATATATATGTATGTGTGCACGTACGTATGTATGCATATACATCTATTTGTGCTCATATGCGCGTTTGTATTAAGTACATGTTACTGTATATATTTTGTATTGTATTAATTGGGTTTATGTTATTTGTCTTCACCGGTCAAACTTTTAGCCGCTGGCATGTTGATTCAAGAAATAAAAAAACTGTCAAAAAAATAAACACAAGCTGTTAGTTTCTTGACATTCCTCTATTTCACTCGTCTCCAAGTGGCCACCCATTAAAAATTATTTGGAAAATAAAGACTTTACAACTCTTACTCTCGGCTCCTATGACATTCAAATCCAGTTTGTAAGTTATTGATTTGGCGTTTATATTCTTTCGATAATGACCAAATCAAGTGAAAAGAGCATACACATAAAAATCTTCGATTCTATTTTTTCTGTATAATTCAGAGGGTTTATTTTGTTGTGTGTATGAGTGTGTGCGTCTGTATGTGTGTGTGTGAGAGAGAGAAAGAGAGAGAGAGAGAGAGAGAG
>NC_068981.1:175343180-175344779 GCF_001194135.2 Octopus bimaculoides | reverse complement strand
ATTTCTTTTTTAAACATTTTATTTTATTACATTTAAATTTTTATCTTACACATTGAAAAGGGAGCTAGACAAAATTAGCTAAATTAGCATAAAATAATGGTTTTATATTTTCTTATTAATTAAGATCTAAACCATTAATATATGAATGCGAAAGAGATAGTTGAATAAATGAACCTGTGTATATATATATATATATATATATATATCTGAGAGCCCCTTCGCTCATGACTGACCATGGAATTACACCTAGAAAGTTACCCTCCGAGGCACAAGTCCGGGCAAGGTTGTTTTATGCTCAACTGTTACTTATTTTATCAACCCCGCAAAGATAAAAGGCAAAGTCAACCTCGGCGGATTTAGAACTCAGAACGTAAATGCAATAATTCTTAAGGGTGTGAGCTGGCAATATGATTAGTAAGTGGGGCAAAATGCTTGGCAGCATTTCGGCCGTCTTTACGTTCTGAGTTCAAATTCCGCCGAGGTCAACTCTGGTGTTTATCATTTCGGGGTCGATTAAATCCGCACCAGTTGAGCAGTGGGGGTGATGTAATCGACTTGCCCCTCCCTCGAAATTACTTGCCCTGTGCCAAAATGTGAAACTAATTATATTAAAACGGTGAGCTGGTGGAATCATTAGCACGCTGGGCAAAGTGCCTACCGGCATTTCGTCCGTTTTATGTTCAACCTCGGTTGAAAATAATCTGTACCAAAATTTGAAATCAATATTCTTATGATTAAGAATATTATTTTTATATTCATAGCGCATTTTCTATACTGTACTAAAACACGTGTAACATGGGATCAAAATATACTAAATATTCCCATCTTTATTTTTCATATATAGAATGCTGTTGCAATGATTAGTATTAGATGACGACTAAGGACTAATAGTTTAGTTACGTAGTCAATCTGCATAAGATGAATACTTACCTGTTGTTAGATAATGATGTAATATCCGTATTTTTCTTCTTCTACTTCATTCATTTTTTTCTTTGCTTCTTCCCTTCTATGAAATGAAATCCTGATTGGAAGTTAAGAAAAGTTGGGATTTTGTGATTGAATGCAGCTGAAACGAAAATCAAAGCATAACATTGTTTGATCGGAATAGTTTGATATAGAATAACCAATGAGGCAGCGAGTTGGTAGAATCGTTAGCACCCTGGGCAAGACGCTTAGCGGCATTTCCTCCGTCTTGAAGTTCTGCGTTCATATCCCGCACAGGTCGACTTTGATTTTCATCCTTTCGGCGTCGATGAATTAAGTACCAGTTTGACAATGGGTCGATCTAATCGACTTAACCCCACATTGAAATTGCTGGCCTTGTACCGATATTTAAAACTAACATAGAATAAAGAATACTTGTTTTTAATTTTGACTCAAGGATGTTTAAAAAGCAACTGACAAACGGTCTTTTTCTCAGCTTGAGAAATGCCAAGAAATATTAAAGTTTCGACTAGGATAATCAGGATAGCTGTATTTAGAAGACTTGTCGTTTTTATATTATCCTTACTCTTAGGAGATAAAGTGCTTGTCTACAAACACACACACACACACACACACACACACACACACACACACACACACACACACACACACACA
>NC_068981.1:175341141-175342779 GCF_001194135.2 Octopus bimaculoides | reverse complement strand
GATGAAGGATATATTCATTTATATACATTATATATTGTATTATAATGTGTAGTGCGTAGCGATTTTCTTCATTACTTCAGGGAGTGACGACCCTGCCTGACAGCAATCCCGGGCTCAGCTTGCTCCGGCTGACAGTAGTCGGTATGGGCCCCTATCCGGGTTACGGAAAGGAGACAGCCTTCAAAGAAATCCAGAGTGGAGCCCCGTAGGCGGTTTAGTGTTCGACTCGACACTCTTCTGGCAGCTCCTGCAACCAAACTGGTGCCAAACGTAATGCTCTGCACTCCTTTGGACTACGTCAGCAAGGTCGAAAGAGGAATCCTGACGATTGGGCTATCCAGGATTTTTTTACATCTAGCTCAGGCCTGTACAAAACTGGAGAGGAAACTGGAGAGGACATGAAATGTAAAAACCAGACTGGATTAGTTTATGCGCAACTCCATTGTCTCCTGAGACAAAAGGATGCCAACAAAACAAACAACAATTGTATTATACTTACATGATTGTTTTATTCTTTTACTTGATTCAGTTATTTTGACTGCAGCCATGCTGGAGCACCGCCTTTAGTCGAGCAAATCGACCCAGGGACTTATTTCTTTGTAAGCCTAGTACTTATTCTATCGCTAAGTTACGGGGACGTAAGCGCACCAGCATCAGTTGTCAAGCAATGTTGGAGAGGGGGAAGGCCAAACACAGATGCACAAACACACACACGCACACACACACACACACACACACACAAACATACACACATACACACAAATATATATACGACGGACTTCTTTCAGTTTCCACTCACAAGGCTTTGGTCGGCCTGAGGCTATAATAGAAATCACATGCCCAAGATGCCACACAGTAGGATTGAACCCGGAAGCATGTGGTTACCAGGCAGCCACTCCTGCGCCTATGATATATATAATACAAAATCATACATATGTGTATATGTATGTATGCTCCAACATTAGACTATTTATCTTTGTCAATGCACGTTGATGCTTTTAAGATTTAAGCTTATAAATATTATTATTATTATTATTATTTACAGAGGTGTAAAATTAGGCATCGTTTACCAAATAGTCGCATATATGTATATGTATATATATATATGTATATATTTGTGTCCATGAATAATGCACACAAGAAATCTAAAACTTTCAAATAAGTTCGTTGAAAGGAAATTTATTGTTTCGTTGTTACACGTTTAGTTTTGTTTGTATTCCCTAAATTATTCAGACATTATAATGCTCTATGAAGCTAAGTGTTAAAATTTTTGAAATTTACATTCAAACATAAACTGACAGTCATCTTTATTGAGAATAAAACCTGAATAATTTAATTTAAATGTAAAACAATTAAGGAATATATTATTATCTATCAACTATGATATTTGAAATTGTATGCCAACTTTTTCAAGAGGCGGTTTTTATACGTGGTATTTTAGTAACGGCTGCATTCTAAATATATAATATATATATATTTGCGAATATACGACAATAGCGACAGTATTACACATATATATTGTTTGTGGCTGTGTGTATGTGTGTATGTGTATGTGTGTGTATACATACACACATATATATGTATACACATATATATATATTTATATATATCCATTTATATATATATATATATATATAT
>NC_068981.1:175339374-175340197 GCF_001194135.2 Octopus bimaculoides | reverse complement strand
CTTCTAATCAGCCTTTTTCTTTCAGGTTTTGAGAACCCTAATTTTTCCAGGTTTTTGTTGAGGCAGTTCGTTACATATCCCAATGCCCCAACAATCACGGGTATGAATCTGAACTTGTAGTCTGGGTGGAGTATCTGCAAATTTCTCAGTAGCTCGGCGCAGTTGTTCTCTTTTTCTCTAATCCTTAGTGGGATGTTGACATCCGCAGGACAGCTGATTTCTACTACCGTACAGAGTTTCTCTTCTCTGTCCCAGATTACTATATCCGGTCTATTATGTCTGCACTTTATTGAGGTTTTTATTGGGACATTCCACCAATACTCTTTCATATTGTGAGTGGTAATGGCCTCTACCTCATTATGGGTTTTCATCTCCTTAGCCCCGGGTTTATCCTGTCGTCGGATTTCATAGTACAGTGTCTTGGCCACAACATCATGTCTCATAGGTAGGTAATACCGTGATGACATTTTTGGACAGCTGCTAATGATGTGGGTGATATCTTCGACACTGATTCCACAGAGTCTGCATCGATTATTACATTGTGGTGCTTTGCTCGCCTCTCTGTCCCGTTTGTTTATTCGGAATTTGGTTGCTATTTCTTGTTTTTGAATAGCAAAGGCATACCCTTCAAAGTGAGAGTTGGTGACCCGACCCGATTGTTTGTCCACGATGGACTGCTCTGGTTGTCAATGTTGTTATCACCCTGGAGCTTTCTGTTAACGTATCCATGCATGGTCTTCTGCTGGAATGCATTCATCCTCTCCTCTGATGTTATGTTACGGTAGAGTCTTGCAATTTCTTTGGGTAAGAGTTCAGGGTTGTC
>NC_068981.1:175334374-175338955 GCF_001194135.2 Octopus bimaculoides | reverse complement strand
CATATATATATATATATATATATATACTTATGTTACATATACATACATACATACATACATATATAGTTATATATGTATATTTTAATGAATATAGAAGTTACATATGAACTGCTTCGACGTTCATGATCGGATAGAGCAGTAACTGTATAGCCTTGTTATGATGTACTGTGCGCGAACCAGCAATCGACCAGCCTCGAAGGATATAGTTACGTTGTGTAAAAATGTGAAAACAAAAACCCAAAACAAGAAGAAATCTGAACTAAAATCGAGAGGAAAACGTTAAGTGATGGCAATAAGTGTTGTGTGGCTTTAACTCGTTAGATGAAGAAATTGCTCATATTGAGATTTTTCTCCTAAGGCAATTATGAAAAATTATATTATGTGGGCGGAGAGGGAGGTTGGACTCAAATGGAGGAAAACTTAAAGTACGTAAATGTGTGTGCTTAATATAGTGAAAGGACGTCTTCCAGCTCGGTAACAAAAATTTGTCGAGATGCCGACATCTTAAAAAAGATTCTAGAATCGAGGTTTGAGTGTCAATGCAGTCTTTGGATAATATTAGACAGTGTACTCTTTCAGCTATAAAAAGATTGCACATTTGTGAACCATTAATCTACGGCATACATACAATGTTCTATAGGAAGTTGCGCATGTAATGCAATAATCGGACGGGCTTCTTATTATAGGGTGTCTGCACGATCCAGCAGTCAATCAGGCTGAAATGAATGAGCCTGAAGAATCGTGAGAAAAGAAAAACGGGAATATGTTATAAAAAAAAACAAACGAGATTAAGTAAAATGAGGGAAGGAGTTCTGTTCCTTTAACTCATTAGAAGAAATTCCAGGCATGAAGAAATTCCAGGCATACAACTAGTTAGCCATATCTGGGACAGCAATATAAAATACACCATGAAGTGAAGCGGGATTTTCCTCTCGAATTTTCTCGCATTTCCCCATAGTGCCCATGTCATTTGAGCCTGAACGATTGTCGGTTTGATTACTGTACTGACAATGAATCTTCACCACATATAACTCCTATAGTCATTAAATAATACTTATCTCTTGCTGGATTGAGTACATATTTGTGTTAATATTACCAACAAACGAATATGGCAACGTAGATGTATATGCACTCTATAAATATATACACATGCATATGATTGTGTTGTTGTTCCACTGTGTTTGTGTGCACGTGTGAAAGTGTGGGTGTGACAGAAAGAGCGACACGAAGCAAAGGCTAAATAAAAAAGGAAAACAGATCTTGTCATGACAAACCGACGTTTTTGTAAGCTACACTAATACTCCTACCCAACTGCCACTCCATCATTACTTCCAATTGTTCTACAAATCTTTTCATGATTCATACAGTGGGACACGGATGATTTTACGCAGTCAGTCTTTGAAGTTGTACCTGATCTCCCTGAAAAAATTGGTAAAAATTCGTTCAGAAATAGTGACGTTGTATCTAAACGTGGACGTTTATACATCTTATGTATGTATGTATGCATGTATGTATGTATGTATGTATGTATGTATGTATGTATGCATGCATCCATGCATGTATATATGTGCAATTATATATATATAGCGCCATTTTATATATCATTATATGTACATATATATAAGCATATATATGTATGTATATATATATATATATATATATATATATATATATATATATATATATATATATACATATTTAAACACACATACATATATATAAACATATCTGTATATCTATATCTATCTATCTATCTATCTGTGTGTGCGCGCGCGCGTGTGCATGTATGTACGCATATATAACCATATATACGTGTATGCTAATGCAAAGTCTCTCCAGAGATGCATTATGAAATTGCAAATTATCTGTATGCGGTTGTATGGGTAGATATATGTGTATACTCTGTAAATTGCTGATCAGTTCTATTCATTGCGTAAAGAGATTTATCGATACTTCACTGAAATAAACAAATGGTGGAGACGAAAACCACTTCATTGCCGATCCTTCTGAGCAGAGTCGACAAACTGGTGGAAGCCATATTGATTTTGATGTGTTTTGTTTATGCAAGAACTGACAAGTCAATTCTTATACAGCTATAATTTACCCTTCAGTTTATATACTATTTCAACATTATGCAAATTGCTGTATTTTGGTAAAACAAGCATTGCGTCAATACTGTCATTGCATTGAAAGAAAAACTGTTTGCATTTAATGCTTCATTTGATAAATATATCACAGCTTTTCGTTGAATGACGAAAATTAGAAATAAAGTAAGGATGAAAAGCGACTTAGATTTGAACAAAATAAGGGAAGAAATAGAAGTGAAACAACTTAGCGAAAATGCGTATGTGTGCGTCTAATAATACACAGATGCATTTGTGTGTGTGTGTGTGTGTGTGTGTGTATATATATATATATATATTTATATATATATATAGAGAGAGATAGAGAGATAGATAGATAGATAGATAGATAGATAGATAGATAGATAGATAGATAGATAGATATACATATATATAGAGAGAGATGGATAGATAGGTATGCTTGTATTACACACACACATATATACATATATATAAATAGATAAATAAATATATATGTATGTATGTATGTTCATAAATATGTATTGCCTAGTTGCAAACATACATGCATACATATGAATATATATGTGTGTGTGCATGTGTGTATCTATATACATATATACATATATATATATACATATGTGTGTGTGTATGTGTGTATATATATATATATATATATATATATATATATATATATATATATATAGAGAGAGAGAGAGAGAGAGAGAGAGAGAGAGAGAGAGAGAGAGAGAGAGAGAGACATATATATACGTATATATATATAAATTGAATCTATATATATCTGTACATATATGTGTATTATATGTGTGTGCGTGTGTGAAAGAGAAAGAGAAAGAGAAAAGGAGAGAGAGAGAGAAAGAGAGAGAGAAAGAGAGGGAGAGAGAGCAAGAGAGAGAGAGAAAGAGAGAGAGAGAGAGAGAGAGAGAGAGAGAGAGAGATCATATAGTAGAGCGAGTAAACAAGATCGTAAGGAAAAGGCAACTACTAAAGATAAACCGTTGTTATCAGAATAGATGTGAGATAATTCTACTGATACAATGTTTAAGCTAAGCTGTATATCATGTCAAGTTCTGCATGAATCAACAGAATATTGCAATCTTTAATTTAACCCTTTATATGACAAATTACTAAGCAGTGAAGGGGATCATTCCACATCACATATCAGCCACTTATGCAAACGGGTTTCTTCGGTAATCATGATTTGTATTAGAAAAGAGTTTCGGTTATCGCAACTGTAAAATCCTGAATGAAAATCGTTGAGTCATCACATAGAAGCCATATGTAGTCGATGATAGCCGGAGGAATCCGACTGTAACCGAGCGTAGTTAGAATTTACTAACACCAGTCGGAATTAACTGACTGTAGCATAGGGAAGTCATCCAGAGCTCAAATTCATGTGGCGGAGTTAAACTTTCATTGACTTCCCAAAAATAATTGACACTAGTCTGATTGATAACTTTGATTAAATTTCTTACAACTCGCCTCGGTTATTTCTAACGGATGTTTTCTGCCTTCTTATCATGAAAGTTACTCATCTTGAGATTTTATGGCTCAGCCCCCAGATTAGCCCTGATGAAGCTGACCTAAGAAGTTCCAAGCGTGACATTCCCATCTGGTTTTTCACTCTTGATCTTTTGTTCTTTAACAAGCAGTGTAGGGTGTGATATAATGGCGGTTTGGTTGTTGTTTCAAATAACCTGAGTCACCACGTAGAATCCCCATCATCGTTTATCATTCCAGAGATAACTTTTTTGTAAAAAAGGCCAAATTCTCAACTAACGATATATTCCTACATAGAGTCAACACATTTCGTTTATGTCAGTAATTCTTTGTGACAGAGGAAAACCGGTCCCATTTTCACATTCCTCGCTTATAAAACTCGATTTTATGCGTGTTTAAGAAATCAAACTCGCAAGTATTCATTAGACGTAACGTAACTTTAAGTCACCTAATCTATTCCCTTTGAGTTGTCAATTCTCCTCGTATCATTACCGTTTCTGAGAAAAACATAGCTGTCACAGAATCTCATCTTCTAAAAGCAAAGTTCTTCATTTAATTTTATTCTTTTATGCAAAAGTTATTCCCTTGACGAATTTAACCCAGTACTGCAAATCAACGCATCAGTCAACTCTATAGCAATACTGTTGTTTAGATATTTGTCGAATGACCCACTGAAAATAGAAAGGTTTGAAGATTCCCGTTATGCAGCACGGTAGATGAAATATATTAATGACTCTTGTTCAGTTTCGCCTCGGCCAGCTGTGATTATACTTACTACACAATAACTATACTAAACAGAAAAATATGAAGGTTTTGTTTCGTGGATAATAGATATTTTGTACGCAAAAGATATGAGAAGACAGATTAAGAGAGGTAGAAGCAAGGAGAGATAGGGAGAGAGAGAGAGAGAGAGAGAGAGAGAGAGAGAGAGAGAGAGAGAGAGAGAGAGAGAGAGAGAGAGAGAGAGAGAGAGAGAGAG
>NC_068981.1:175332472-175334351 GCF_001194135.2 Octopus bimaculoides | reverse complement strand
AGACAGAGAGAGAGAGACAGAGAGAGAGAGACAGAGAGAGAGAGACAGAGAGAGAGAGACAGAGAGAGAGAGACAGAGAGAGAGAGAGACAGAGAGAGAGAGAGATGTTGCCGCTACTTTTAGCAGTTTAAGCAACCATGAAGTGACTCGACAACTAAGTAAATATAAATGGCGTTTGCAAGAGAGTTATGCCTTTCACAAATCAGTTCAACGGTGGCTGGCATAGCAGAAAGGAGACAAATCTCTCTCTAACGGGTAGACAGGACAAATCACCGTTACTGTCAAGATTAATGTTTACTTTTCAAAGGCTTCAGCTGGTTTTCAAAGTTTGGGGCTGAGCTCAAGTCTCTGGTAAAAAGAAAATGGTATATTTCTTTATCTTTCACCTTTTACTTGTTTCAGTCAATAGACAACGGACATGCTGGAGCAACGCTGTGAAAGCTTTAGTCAAACAAATCGATCCCAGAGCTAATTCGTCTCCTTAAACCTGGTCCTTATTCTATACAGTCTGTTTCTTTTTGCCAACTGCTAAGTTACGGAGCAGTAAACAAACCAACATTGGCTGCCAAGCGGTTGTGCAGACAAACACAAATACACACAGCGATATATAAATACATACATCTGTATGTGTATGTATGTGTGTGTGTGTGTGTGTGTGTGTGTGTGTGTGTGTGTGTGTGTGCTCGTGCGTATCAGCGACAGGCTTCTTTGCGTTTTATTCAACCAACTCTTTCTCACAATGCTTTGTTCGAACCAGAACTATAAAAGAAGACACTTGGCCAAAGTGCCACGCACTGGACCTAAGTCCCGGACTGTGTGTGTGTGTGGT
This sequence comes from Octopus bimaculoides, assembly GCF_001194135.2. Lineage (NCBI taxonomy): Eukaryota > Metazoa > Mollusca > Cephalopoda > Octopoda > Octopodidae > Octopus > Octopus bimaculoides. Next base: position 175,333,522 of record NC_068981.1, on the reverse strand, counting down.
TGGGAAATAAACCTCTTACCACACACTCCTCCTGGCCTGTACGCAAGTCTCTCTCAGGTAATATTCTCTGTTGATATGTTGCCTAATTCAGACTGTTAGATGAACTGTAAAACGAAGAATATCTTTTTTTTTTTTTTTTTTTTTCAAAATACACAATAAAAACGCATTAGCCTAGATTTGAACTCAAGATATCTTCGCGAAGGTAACCCAATGAATACAGTGACCACTCAACCATTTCACTTCCTTTTCACTATGCTATGGATACTGTTCCAACCCCACCGTCACAAACAAACTTGTACAATAATATAATACTGTTGAGAAGTTATTCATCGTGTTCTCACTAAATAGTCTACTTACTACGCACCACTAATTTGATTGTTCAATAGTGTAATCAATCCAGCCCATGTCTCTGTTTCATTTGGCAAGGCGGTAAGTGCTTCTTTGTTAATTTCTTTAGGTTTCTGTCCGATTGACGCATTGATTAGCTTTGTTATTTTTGGTGAGTTTTTTTTTTTTTTATGGGGGCGAAGGGTCAGGAACAAACATGCACTTCAACACGAGTGCGCCAACATATGCAAACACATATAAAAACACGCACGTATATGCAAGCACAAATGTATACTGCACACATATACACACATTCATCTATACATACACATATAAATGCCCACCGATACACAAGCGGGCCTTATACGTGAAGTTGTTACTGATAAACTCATAGTGTTCATCCTTTTCCTTACAAACAATAGCAACAACAACAATAACATCAATAATGATAATAGTAATAATAATAATAATAATAATAATAATAATAATAATAATAATAATAATAATAACAGTAATAATAATAATAATAACAGTAATAATAATGATTACTACCTAGCTCAGATACCAGGAAACCCCAAAATGGCTGAAGTTCAAAAGATAGTGCTCATGGGAACTGCCCATATCCTACATAAAATACTGTCTATGTGATCTCAAATTTTAAAACATTCTCTAGAACAACACTGTACAAATTCAAATATATGGTACCCTAGGCATAACACCTAC
>NC_068981.1:175326802-175332193 GCF_001194135.2 Octopus bimaculoides | reverse complement strand
AAGAAGAAGAAGAAGAAGAAGAAGAAGAAGAAGAAGAAGAAGAAGAAGAAGAAGAAGAAGAAGAAGAAGAAGAAGAAGAAGAAGAAGAAGAAGAAGAATATGGCGCTGATGATGATGATGATGATACTTTTACATTTTAGCACAAAGCCAGCAATTTCGGGGGAGGGAGCTAGTCGACTATATTGAGCCTAGTACTCACCTCAACTGGTATCCGAAAGATAAAGTCGACCTTGAAGGAATTTGAATTCAGGCAGCAAGTATTGTTGCTGCAGAAAATGTGGGTGTCGATGTCAGGAAAAAGAAACATAATGGGAGGGACAAAAGAAAAGATCCATGGTGGAAAAGAAGAATCCAGGCAGGGTTAGACATGTTCTCGAAGGAAATATCTATGTTAGACCGAAAAGAGAAAGGGGATCTTAAAAGCGAACAAAAATACGGGGCGCTAGAAAGGAAGTATAATATTGAAAGAAGGGGCCTAACAGTTGTAGTGGAGGGACTGAAACAGCGCCTCGCTGCAAAGAAAGCAAAGATGGTAAGATACGACCAAAGAATGAAGGGTTACCCCCAGAATAGGTTATTCAGAGTAGATCAGAAGAGCTTCTATAAAGAAATAAATGGAGGATGTACAGATGAAAAGTTGATACCAGATAACATTGAAAGTCAAAAGTCTTGGAGAGACATCTGATAGAAGGCAAAGTCGACCTCGGCTGAATTTGAACTCAGAATGTAGTGACAGGCAAAATACCGCTAAGCATTTCGTCCAGCATGCTAACGATTCTGCCAGCTCGCCGCCTTAACGATAACAACAACAACAACAACAACAACAACAACAACAACAACAACAACAACAACAACAATAATAATGATGATGATGATAATGATGATGATGATAATGATAATGATGATGATGGTGATAATAATAATAATAATATTTTGTAATTTTCACTCAAGGCCAGCAGTTTCAGGGAAGTGAGTAGGTTGATTGCATTGGCCTCAGTGCTCAACTGGTATTTATTTTGTCGCTCTTAGCCGGATGAAAGGCTAAGTCGACCTCCGTAGTATTTAGACTGCTACTTTTTATTTGACAAGGCTACTAACTCTGATCATAATCATCATCATCATCATCATCATCATCATCATCATCATCATCATCATCATCATCATCATCATCATCATCTCTGATCATATACCATCATATCGACGTAATAAGAGGGATAAGAAGTAGCATAAGCTATTACCAGACACGGTACGTGACAGTAATCTACCTGCTCAGACTGACAAGTTGATAAACCATGAAGCGGAAGTAGAACCTATCAACAGATTATTCTCTGAGGTTACTGTCAATCACTCCCTCAGTCAACATATTTTCCTTTCTTCTTTCTGATCGTTCACACAATAGGATTGGTCCTTCATAATTGTTGGAAGAGACACGTGAATCCCATGCATTCTCAGAGGGGATGGTCTACTTTTTTCGTGTCTTTGCTTTGGTTTGGTTTGCGCTTACTTCTTTCTTTCCGTGTTCTCTTCTTTTTATCACACTGCAGTTGCTCATTTACGACTTCTATACATCGTCCATTTCTTTCCGACCCTTACAAAGGGAAGAAGGCTTCTGTATTTTAATCGTCAGCATTTGATCTCGGTGTTGCGAACCGCAGTGCTTTATAAACTAACCTTTTTGTGCTTACTGCTATTCTTTGTTCCCTTTTTCATCACTTGTTTTCTTAACTCTTCTGAACAGAAAGTCCTCTTCTGTTTCTTGATCTTGTTATGGCAAACTTGTAACAACTGGGCTCTCTACCCTGTGCCACCAGTATGATTAACACTCTCTCCGCATCCAGAAGTAACCACAAACTCAGGATAGCCGTATAGTCTTTGTAAATCATAAGAAATGTACATGTTCATACATATTGCAACCGATCACAAATATTCTACAATAATTGCACCGGAAAGTCTGATCTTTGTTTCGCGGAAAAAAAGCCAATAACAAAAGAAAAAAAAAGAAAAGCAGAACATCTTGTTGCAATCTTTTTTTCAATTTTGCGCCAAAACAGGTGAATTTTTTCTAACAATTTTCCTCATGTTTATTGCGGAGTTACTAAATATCTATTGGATAAAATAGTATACATTCCAAATGATTATTTCTGTCATACCTGGAACGACGGTCTCACATATTGAAAGACGAATCAAAGTAAAAACATTTAGTTCTCCATGAGCATAACATTCATCTTCCTTATTTTCTGCAATATATGATACTTTCAATATATGATGTTGAAGATATTAAAATATTTTTTCACGAGCACAGATGAATATATCACTATGACAGTTGAATAGATAACTATGTAAAGTAACCAATCACATATCGGGAACATCTTTTCTTTTTCTTTTCTTCCGTCCGTTTGTTGTTGTTCGTTTTTGCTTATATATGGTTTTTCTGTCTCTCTTCCGAAGCTGTTTGATTAATCAGCACTGTAGAACACGGGAGTGTAAATTTAAGAAGCTTTAGATTGTAATGAAAGTTACAAATATATTATTTTCTAAATTGTAATGTTTACAATTTAATACCAAACCATCACAGATGCATATATGCGTAGTTATGTGTTAGTTGTATGCGTGATATGCTATACATATATTTACACACACACACACACACACACACACACACACACACACACACACACACACACACACACACACACACACACACACACACACACATATATATATATATATATATATACACACACAATAACCACTAACTAGTGATGCTGCAATAAAACCCTGTAAGTCGATTCTATTTCCCACCCTGCTAGCTGCTGGGGGTTTCGCAGTTTTCGCTGCGAGGTACAAAATATGAGTATTGTAGTAGGATCTAAAATATTTAGTAGAACTTTCAAATAACTGAGATTCTATGCAATCGGTACCCAAAACTGCCTCTAGGGTTTTTTAAGCCTCAAAACACAGGAAACTATTCTATAAATTCGATTGATCTAAAGTTTGGAAAATATAGGAAATAGAGCATGGTATAGATGTTGCCCGAAAGCTAAATGGTGAAATGAGAGATGATTCTGTCTTATTAATCCTCGTCAGCATAGAGTATTCTACTCGGTCTACACACACACACACACTCACACACAAACACCCCCACACACACACACACACAACACACTTATATACCTATACATATATATGCACATACATACATACATACACAGATAGGTATTTCTTTCTTTTTCTCATATGTATACAAAACCATTTATCACCTGAAAGATATTTGGCAGGACACCACCTGGAGAAACAGAATGGTTCTGTAATAATAATTTCATAGTCATCTATTATGTTATGCAATATATTCGTATCTGGAATAAGCCACGCTATTGAAAGACGTATAACGACGTTCTGAACAATCCATTCCTTTTTCTTTACTACACGTACACACAGAAACACACAGAAAATGTAAAAAGTGATGCTGTTACGATTACCATTACTATTTCTAAAGTAAAATATCTCAGGAGAATGTACTACAGAGTAAGTAGAACGTAGCTCGGTATCTTTATTCATTACAATTATCTGTGCACTTATATCACAAGCCATCCTCAAAGATGTTTGAAATCAAAAATGGAAGGCAGGATATACAACTCTAATAAAATCAATATAGAAAGTGGCGTGAAGGAATGAATTAGAGCTTTAAACCTTTTAATACTAACCCGTTTGAGACCGCATTTGGTTCTAGGAAATAAACTTATTGTTTTAGACTGATCTAAATTAAAATTATCCCTTATAATTTCATTCTTCTCTTATTACTTTCAGTCATTTGACTGCGGCCATGCTGGAGCACCACCTTTAGTCGAACAAATCGACCCGAGGCTTTAATAGAAGACACTTGCCACGCAGTGGGACTGAACCCAGAAAAATGTGGTTTGTAAGCAAGCAACTTACCACACATCCACTCATGTTAATATGACGCATGTTAATATGACAAAATTGCTTTACAAAATTCATAATTATTTTCAAAATTAATTGCAACAAAAGCACTGTAAATGCCAGATATTTTAGTGGTGCAATTGATTACAAATTTTAGTTGAAACACATTGTGTTGGTGTCCCTGTAAAATCTCACACGCCCTCACACAATTAATTCTCTCGATATAGAAGAAAGAGGTTGTATTCATGGTCTTGTACACAAGCACACACGCACAGGTGTGCGTGTGTATATATGTCGGTGGTGTTTATGTCCGTGTGCGTATGAGTGCATATGTGTGCGTGTTGTGTATGTGCGTGAGTGTGTGTGTGTGTGTGTGTGTGTGTGTGCATGTGTGTACGCGCACACAAGTACCGGTCATGCTTGGCTTAGTAGGCGCTAAAGTTTGACTTTAGATAGGAGATGAGCTATCGTGTTGTTGAAAAAGATTTATAGAACTTTGACAAACAAGAGATAAAAAAAACACTCAATAAACATCGCCACAAACAACAATAATAAAAATAATATAAACGACAACAATAACAGCAACGGTGGAATGATAAGGGGGTGAAAATGAGTGAGAGTTGTCTCAAATTGTTTACTTCAAATCTGGAGAGTGTCGGGTTTAGTAAACCACTAATATCTCACCACGCTTTTGATCACAGGAATAGTACTTCACACTTCAGTGTAATCCAAGTAGAGAAAAATGAATGAATGAATGAATGAAAAGGATGGGACGGAATTGGGTTTGGCAGGGGTGACAATCGTTCGTTGTCTTCGTCATCATCGTCATCATCATCTTTGTCGTGGTTGTCGTCGTCGTCGTCATCATCATCATCATCATCATCATCATCATCATCATCATCATCATCATCATCAGTATCTTTATTTGATTTTACATTTGTTTTTATATATCTCTTGTAAAGTGTGGTGTTGATAACTACCAAGGGTTGATGAAGGATGGAGATCTATTTCTTTCTTTTTTTTTGGGTGGGGGGGAGGGTCACACATCATGCTCGCACACATGCTTAAGTATGCATCCATCTCTCTGTGTATGTATGTATGTATGTATGTATGTATGCCTGTATGCATATGTGTCTATGTATGTGTGTGCATGTATATATGTTTGTAAATGAGTCTATAATATATATATATATATATATATATGTTTGTGTGTGTGTGTATATTGATATATATATATGAGTATGTATATATAGTGCGTGTGTTTATTTGGCAAAAAAAATTAAATAAATAAAATGACCATGGCTGTGTGGTAAGTAGCTTGCTTACCAACCAGATGGTTCCGGGTTCAGTCCCACTGCGTGGCACCTTGGGCAAATGTCTTCTATTATAGCCTCGAGCCGACCAAAGCCTTGTGAGTGGATTTGGTAGACGGAAACTGAAAGAAGCACGTCGTATATATGTATATGTATA
>NC_068981.1:175322707-175324536 GCF_001194135.2 Octopus bimaculoides | reverse complement strand
ACAGACAGACAGACAGACAGACAGACAGACAGACAGACAGACAGACCGACAGACAGACAGACAGACAGACACATTCTCATTTTTATATATATAGATAGATATGCATATATATAATTTATATATTCACGCATATATAAGTACATGCATACAAACACACACATGCACACATACACTCACTCACGTATATGCGATGAATTTTATACTTTATACACACATATGTATGTGGAGGGAGGAGCAGGGTCGGTTGAAAATAGGAGGGATGTGGTGAGGGCATGCTAAATTTGACCAGTTCCTCAAGTCCACTATATCACATATCTGTCACGTTGAAACATCAAACCGTGAAGTGTTTATGATACTTCCCGCCCTCTCAAATGAAAGGTCTTATTATCGCACCCCTACTCCTATCAAAGTTAACGACCCCACACGATAATTTATGTACTTAACTAAACAGTAGCCTGCCCACTTCTCCACTTACAGATGAATGTATCATCTTGGAAGTTGGTGATTAAAACCGATTAAAACATGTTCACCAGCATGACGTCCAACTATTATTTTTTATTTGTCAGTCAGGCGCTGTGTGTTTATCTATCTATCTATCTATCTATCTATCTATCTATCTATCTATCTATCTATCTATCTAACTATCTATATATCTAACTGTCAATCAGTCTATCTATCTATCAATCTATCTATTAGGTGTGGGCGCGGCTGTGTGGTAAGAAGCTTGCTTCCCAACCACATGGTCCCGGGTTCAGTCCCCTTGGATTACTGTTTTCTACTATAGCCATGGGCTGACCAAAGCTTTGTGAGTGGATTTGATAGGCGAAAACTGAAAGAAGCCCGTCATATGTATATGCCTGTGTGTGGGCATCTTTTTGTCCGTGTTTGTCCCCTCATCATCGCTTGGCTATTAGCGGTTCGGAAAAGAGACCGATAGAATAAGAACTAGGCTTTAAAATTTGTCCTGGGGCCAAATTGTTCGACAAAAAACACTTCAAGGTGGTGTCCTATCATTCCACAGTCAAATGACTGAAATAAATAAAAGAACAAATGAATAAATAAATGTATATACATATATATATATATATATATATATATATATATATAATACAAAGAATATATATTCATGTATACACATATATATATATATATACATACTTACATCTACATGTGTATATAGATACATATCAGGGTACAGGACGTTAGAACAATGGACTACAGACAACGGAACGAACACATAGGAAAACAGATAGCCACTTGGAATTAATCCTTCGTCAGCTGCCTCTAATCTAACTAGACGTTTCGAAGATAAGGCAGATCGTACTCTAGAATAGTCTCTTCCTGAGTAGCGGATCGACCCACTAAACAGAGGATTGCAAGGTGGCAAACACAGACCAAGACAGGAAAAATTGGACAGTGAAAACAACATTAAAAAGCCATACAGCCAAACGCGAATCTGATGTAGAACGCTAGCAGTTCGTCTCGCCTTCATAGTGGCTTGAGTGAAAAGAGAGTTGACTACAAGTCACACGTGAGCAGAGAGGATGGTAGAGGGAGGAAGTGGAACAAAGAGGAAGAGAGAGATGTGTATAGCAGTGAAGTAGAAGCCAGGATAACAGAAGGAAGCAGAGCGAGAGGGGGAGATAGGTAAGAAGAAAGATAGATAGGTAGCTAGATAGAGGGTTAGATAGAAAGATAGAGGAAGACAGATAGATAGATAGATAGAGTCGCGTCAGAATAATAAAGTACAAACTTACTTGCAAAAAGGACGCGTGCGTTCGATGATATGCACACACACACACACACACACACACACACACGCACACACA
>NC_068981.1:175321432-175322429 GCF_001194135.2 Octopus bimaculoides | reverse complement strand
ATATATATATATATATATATATATATAAATTGGACAGTGAAAAGAGAAAGAGACGAACTGCTAGCGTTCTACATCAGATTCGCGTTTGGCTGTATGGCTTTTTAATGTTGTTTTCACTGTCCAATTTATATAACACGGTGGTGCATCAGCATGGCCGCAGCTCTGAGCTGAAACTTTGAAATGAAATGAAAGATATATATATATAAATATGTATGTATGTATGTATGTATATATATATGTATGTATATATATGTACTGGGTGCAGTGAATAAACTGTCCTCTAAATCAGGCAAAAGTGAAAATAACACTGACATCTCATTTTAACAGATATATTTACTAAAATCACATAAAAATATCTTGAAATACTAAAGAATATATTCATTAATAAAATCGCCATTGGCTTCAACCACAGCCTCCAGACGACTTCGCAATCTCCTGCACCTCTTTTGGACGGTCTCCTTGTTTAAATTGGTCAATGTTACAATAATCCTTGCCTTCAAAACATCTTTGTTGTTACTAGGAGTTTTGATGGTCTCTTTCTCAACTGCGCCCCACACATAATAATCAAGGGGTTTTCAAATTTGTGAGTTAAGTGGCCAGATGTTAGGGGTGATGTCGACGCAGAAATTGTCTGACAGCCATGACTGGATTCTCCTGCTTGTGTGGCATGGTGCAGAGTCCTGTTGCCAGACATAGGGTTTCCAACAGTCAACTTTTTGAGCCAGGGCAGCACTGCCTTCTCCAGGCACTTGATGTAGACGCATGTGTTACGTCTGAGACCGTGTGGGAAGATGAATGGAGGCCATAACGTCGCCATCACTAGTGATCAATCCAAACATGATGATGTTGACCGGTTGTTTGATTTTTATCACTCACGCTACAGGCACTGTCCCCAGATTGACACCCAAACACTCTGAAATATTCGTATAGGTATTTCCCGGGAATGCCAAGCAGTACAGCATGTCGTTTCCAACACACACACACACCCACACACACC
>NC_068981.1:175315441-175318830 GCF_001194135.2 Octopus bimaculoides | reverse complement strand
CAGGGATTGGACGGAAGGAAACACCTTAAAATTTGAAACAAATTTATTTTAACATGGGTTAGGACCCCCTTTGGCAGTAATTACAGCTTGAATTCTATGGACTCGTACAAAGTTTGAATTTTTTCCAAGGGAATTTTTGTCTATATTTCAGCTAAAACAGTCTCCAGTTCTTGTAGTGATGATGATGGAGGATATCGACTCCTTACTTATTTTTCTAAAATGCACCATAAATGTTTAATAATATTGAGATCTGGGGACTCTGATGACCAGATAAGATGTTCAACTTCACTAGAATGTTCCTCGTGCCATTCAGTAACAACTTTAGCTGTGTAAATTGGTGCATTATCATTCTGAAAGATTGCGTTTTCCTACGGAAACAGTTACGCAACGAAAGGATGAATTTGTTCAGATAAATTGGGCTCCCGAGGTGGTCATTAAGCTCTGCAGTAATTTTGGGAGCTGTACTTTTGTTATCCTTTCTAACAATTCGTGTAAGAGTCCGATGGTCCCTCTCTGAAAATTTTGGTTTTCTTCCGGAGTTTTGTTTCGACGAGGAGGTTTTTTTCTTGTTTCTCACAGGCTGTCATTACTTCCAGACATTACTTGTTGATACACCAAACATTTCGGCAGTTTCCGTTACGGCAGCGCCTGCCATACAAGCACCAACAATTCCACCTCTTTGATAGATCTGTCATTTTAATGAATTTTAATTACCTTTTTAAGCAGCAATTTTAGCTAAACATATTAAGCAACACTAATAATAAATGAAAAAACAAAAATAAACAAGATTTTGACGATTTTATAGATATTTCAAAATTATGATACTCTGATGCTAGGTGTTTCAATTATTTTGTCAATCTCCTGTATATACATACATACATACATACATACATACATACATACATACATACATACATGTATATATATATATATATATATGAAGGCGTTATAGGCGTTAAATTTAATTAGACACTTTATAAACACGAATCCAAGATAGAAAACAAGTACCCAAAACCGAGTGTTTGTGAAGTGGCTGATAAAATAAATTTTATATAATATTTATAATCGAAAATCTGAACCATTTTACTTTATCATATAATACACTGTGCAGATTTTATTTACAATGATAATAACTCTGAGAATCTCAGATATGAAATCTATGTTAAACGAATAAAACAATAAATAGGGAAAATAAATTGATCTTTATATACATACAACCTATCATTAAGTGCTACGAAATATTGGAGACCTTGTGTACTAGGTCAAACAGAGAAATATAAATAACTTTTTATAATGCATATTTTGACTTCATGCCCAAATATCTCTTATTTTTGCTTTAAAGTGCGTCGCAAGTAAAACATGTTTACGAACCACTGCTCTTAAAACAAGATTGCTAGGCATTTACCAACGTCACAGCGAAAAGACGACTCTAATATATTATTATTACATCACATTTTCCAGTAGAATGAAAATAAAGAGGAAAGCCAAATAAAATAGGATCTTGATGGCGTATATTATTCTTTTCAGTAGCTAATCACACCGCTTGTTTTTTCAACAGATTCAAAATAAATAATGTTGCTGTTTTTGTCTGAACGAAAGGAGCTATATAATCAATGTTATATTATTCAATGTGTCCTTTTACATTCAGACAGTAAAGTGCGCCGAGGGTGAGATTTGGCTGCTATTTGTACAAGATCGAGATATTACGTAGAAGCATCTACATTGGTTTGCATTAATAAATAATATACATTGTAAAAAAAATTTCTTATTGTGATGACATATTTTACAGCGTAAGAGGCAGTAAACAGGGCAATCGGAAAGCTAAGGCATGCCGATAGAGTCAGAGCGACACTAGAATCAAGAGCCGGCCTAGGGTTGCACAATTGCAAGCCATTTTGCATGAGCAGTGTAAAAGAGATGAAAGAGGCAGTGGTACTCGAAGTGAAAGGGGAGGAAGAAGAAAGGCGAATTTGTACATTTGGTGCAATGTAGTCAACAGGGACAGTGCCTTAGAAGGGAGGAATATGTAGTCAGTCGCAGAATCTCGTGGATGGAATTTGGGCTTGGGAACAAGCAAGAACATCCTTCCTGATTAAGTTTATCTTCAGCATTTTACCTTCTCATGCGAATTTATCCGGTGGAACATACAAATAACTGATGAATGTAGATGCGGAGAGAAAGCGACGGTGAGACATGTTCTGTCAAACTGCAGGCTAACACTAGACAGATATACATGGCGTCACAATCAAGTCCTCGGTGTCATAAGGGCAGCACTCAAGGAGAAGACCGAGGGATATAATAGAGGAGAATACCCAAAAGTGGAAAAGTGCGGAAAAATATACTTTCAGACGGAGGGAAAAGGACATAAGGCCAAGTTTTCAAAAAATATACGAGATAGACGAAAGATGGAAGGGATACTGGGAGCTGGCCGCGCGGATTTGGAAAGACTGTTGATATTTCTACTCATAAAAACAACAAAAAGACCGGACTTAATCCTATGGAACTCAGAACGGAAAATTGGAATTTTGCTGAGCTGACAGTGTCATGGGAAGAGAACATCGGTAATGCAGAGCAATGGAAGGAGAAGAGGTATGAGAGATTAATCGAAGAGTGCGGAGAACAGGGATGGACTGTCGAGTAATACCACCTGGCAGTGGGGGCTAGAGGCTTCATTGAAAGGAAAATGACGTTATTTAAAAGGATTGCATTTTCGAGCTCAGAGCTGAGAAAAGTAATAAGTAGGATAAAGGAGGTAGTCGGAAAAAGCCAGCTTCTATATATGGCTGAAGCGAGAAGACCCAAAACATGCCGACTGGGAAATAGAGTCGCTAGGTGAGGCTGGCTGACACTTAAGCAGCATCGCTGATTGACAAGTGGGTCAAGATAGCGATCTCGTTCATAGCGCCCTCCTCCTGGTTCGAAGGCTTGTACCACCAAACAGCTGGTCGGCACTGGGTGCTGGAACTGAAACTAACACGACAGAAGGCAGGTTTAGAGAGGGCACGTGCTAAAACTACGCGCCCTCACCCTCTGTTGGTCTGTTGAAGCTTGACAGTGTCACGTGACAGTAAGCTGGTGCTGTCTACTGTAGCCTACCGGCGAGTATTTAAATGGTAATTTGGCAAGATGGTCAGGTCGCCCGCTCATATTTGTTGACGCTGCATCGGAGAAACCCCCCAAAAAAAACAAAAGAAAAAAAGGAGAAAGAAGAAACGCATTCAACACCAGAGCTGAAGACACCTCCAAAAGGAGAGGGGAGGGCTCCACGTCGAAAACAGTAGAGGAATAGGGGCCTAGTATTTATTCTATGGGTCTCTTTTGCCGAACCGCTAAGTTACGGGGAAGTAAACACATCAGCATCGGTTGTCAAGCGATATTTAGGACACACA
>NC_068981.1:175312269-175314648 GCF_001194135.2 Octopus bimaculoides | reverse complement strand
TATATATATATGTAGTATACATTATGTTTCTTTTCTTCAATTAGTTTGAAAAGCTCCAGGGCGTCCCAAACATAGATAGAAGATATATGCGCTTCATTTCTTTATTTAATGGTTTCCTTCGTAATAATCCGACGATAGTCTAAAGATCTTTATAAGAGAAAGACTGATTCATCAGTGTTTAATTTGTTATCGGTTCTTCGAATGAAAATTTCTCGCTAAAAATATCGACTAAATCCTCTCTCACTCAAACAATTGACGCCATTGCAAATATAGACAATTTTACAGAGAGAAAAAAAAAATCTCAGACGCGAAAAACTAATCAAATATTGTAAGACTAAGCAAAAAAAAAAATCACCATCGGGTTTAATCAAGATCGGAAAAGTCGCAAGTCAATAAGAAAAAGTCCAGAGATAACATAGCCGGATAAGCGTAGACACAAACATGTATCAGTAAATACAAACACATGTGCATACATTTCTCTACAAGTGAATAAATATATACATCTCTATGCACATTCTTGGATATATACACACAGACACACATAACGCCGCAGTCACCAACACTACTACTACTACTACTACTACTACTACTACTACTACTACTACTACTACTACAATGATCACCACAGCAAGAACTACTACTACTACTACTACTACTACTACTACTAATGATGCTGCTTTTTTCTTCTTCTTCTTCTTCTTCTTCTACTACTACTACTACTACTACTACTACTACTACTACTACTTTGCACAGTTTCTGTATCATTTGTGTGTATCTTTATATATATATATATATATATATATATATATATATGCATACATACATATATTTAATGAGGAAGGCCGATTTATGGGATTACTCTGGGATTCCCGTCCATAAATAGTTTAGCTTTATGGCGTATCGTTAGGCCCCAAAACCTTTTGGCCAACAGGTTTTGGAATCTGACGATACGCCATAAAGCTAAACCCTTTATGGACGGGAAACCTAGAGTAATCCCATAAACCGGCCTTCACCATTAAAATGTACACTGCTCTACATCGTAGAGTGTGCTTGCGTGTGTGTGTATAAGCATATATATACTCATATATACATACATACCTATATATATGTGTGTGTATACATACATACATACATACATACATACATACATACATACATATATATATACATGCTTTTATTCTTTTACTTTTTTCAAAAATCTGACTGCAGCCATGCTGGAGCACCACTTTTAGTTAAACAAATCGACCTCAGGACTTATTCTTTGTAAGCCTAGTACTTATTCTATCCGTCACTTTTGCCGAACCGCTAAGATATGGGGTCGTAAACACACCAACATCGGTTTTCAAGCGATGGTGGCGGGGACAAACACAGACCGAGAGAAAAGTACTAGGCTTACAAAGAGTAAGTGGGATTGATTTGTTCAACTAAAGACGGTACTCCAGCATAGCCGCAGTCAAATGGCTGTAACAAATAAAGGAATAACAGAATATGTGTGTGTGTGTGTGTGTGTGTGTGTGTGTGTGTGTGTGTGTGTGTGTGTGTGTGTTTTATTAATATTCGCTTAACCTTACTTCATTCATGTGGAAAGAAACTTTACAACTCTTTTTACGGTCCAAAATAGCCGATTCCGTGAGAGAGAGAGAGAGAGAGAGAGAGATGGAGAGAGAAGCGATCACCCCTATATTTGTCTAGTATTTCATTTATCGATCCTGGGATAATGAAAAGTTGATCTGTGTAGGATTTGAACTCTGAGCGCATAGAGCCAGAACTAATACAAATTTCATCTGACGCTCAAACGACACTTTGTACAACGACACTTTGCATTCATGCATACACATACATGCATACACATGCGCACATGTATAATACATGCTTGCATAATACATCCTCAGATCACTCTCAATAGGATTAATTATACTTTGCTCTATGCAGATATATAAACGTCTGAGCGAACGTAAACTTGTTCAATATCCTCTGATATCTTCAATTAATCTTTTTAGTTCTGCTAGCATTATTTGCTCATTTCTATTCTTATGCTGCTGTGTTCTTTGAATCAGTGCTTATCTCTCTACGGAGTTCCTTACTTGCCGAAGAAACTCGTCGAATTCACGTCATTATCTATAACACAGCCTACACCTACACTCTTTTTAATATTCGTTCTTGAGTCTCCATAATCTCTATGGTAACCAGACGTAAAACATACTCAAATTAACTTTAGAAAGCTTACATGTACATACATACGTACGTATATACTTACATACAAACATACATGCATATATACATACATTCATGTATATACATGCGTACGTATCTCTCTCTCTCTCTCTCTCTCTCTCTCTCTCTCTCTCTCTCTCTCTCTCTCTCTCTCTCTCTCTCTCT
>NC_068981.1:175311826-175312204 GCF_001194135.2 Octopus bimaculoides | reverse complement strand
TCTCTCTCTCTCTCTCTCTCTCTCTCTCTCTCTCTCTCTCTCTATATATATATATATATATATATATATATACATATGTTTTTTAACTTATTAGACACGCATATACATATGTGTTTGTGAGTAAATATATATGATGGCACTCCGTCGGTTTCGACGACGAGTGTTCCAGTTGATCCGATGAACAGAACAGCCTGCTCGTGAAATTAACGTGCAAGTGGCTGAGCACTCCACAGACACGTGTACCCTTAACTTAGCTCTCGGGGATATTCAGCGTATCACTATCGAACCAAGAGTTTAACTACGTCTGGCCATACCACTTACTTAGCGTTACCAGGCACTCATTGCATCTTATAGGTACCAATACCTTTTATATATATA
>NC_068981.1:175309537-175311224 GCF_001194135.2 Octopus bimaculoides | reverse complement strand
ATAAATTGTAAATCCAAAAAAATAACAACAAAACTACAAAGGATTCCGCGGTACACGTGTTTCAAGCTTTATATGTGTATAATATAATATGTGTATAATTTACAATGTAAAGCTATCCTCAGCCTCAAAATTATTTCTCTCCCAGGAAATTATACCACCGCGGCGTTCAAGTAGAAAGAAAGGTGTGATGTAAGAGGTGAAGATCCTTATACATACATACATATATATATATTGTTCATATTATATATATTATATCATTTATATATATATGTTATATATATATATGATATATATATTATATCATCTATATATATATATATATATATATATATATATATTTGTATATACACACACGCACACACTAATATGTACATGCATATTCTTATGTTTAGCACGAGGATATGAAACATATCGTTCGTTTATCTTCTTTTTCACTTTTTTTCCCTTTCGTTATTTCGTTTTTTCTTTTTTTTTTTCTGTTTCTTATTGTCTTTACGTATCCGGGTACAAGAATAATCTCGGTAACATTTCTCAGAACACCGCTTTATACAAACGTCATCCTTTATCCATAGTCGGCGCATACATATTTATTTCCCACCTATCAGCCTTGTTAACTTGCAGATTTCTGTGTTTATCAGATTCGCTGTATTCGTTCATGTGTTCCAGTTCTACTGCGATGGCTTCGATAGATTAAAAAAAGAAAAAAAAAAGAGAAAACAGAAAAAAAAAAGGCAGAAATAGAAATAAAGGAAGGAAGAAAAGAAAATGAGAAAGAAAGATTGGAAGAGTTGAACGAAGAAACTAAAAGTCCGGTGAGAGGAAAGAAGTCGTTTTAGAGAACAGAGAATAAAAGTGTGAATAACATTACTGCTGTTAAATAAAACATTTGCAGAAAGATTATTTATATGTATAATGTCGGTAACGATGTTTTTGTGTTCATACAGGTTTCCGTAAAGCTGCCAAAAATCATTGATATATTTGTAGTTTTTATTGGAATCTTCGAGATTATTGCCAAAATATTCGACCTGCTTCATATACCCAGCTTGTTTCTGGCTTGATTTAATCCAGCTTCACATGTTGTTGAATACTGCAGATATTTCCTATTGCACTTTGCTTTCGTCGTCGTCTTTGTGGGCGCTTTTATTGCTGGTACTATTTCTGTTGTGGTTGTTCTTCTTGGTCTTGTCGTTGTCGCCGTTAAGTATAGTTATACAGTACTGAAACGGAACGATATATTATTAGCCACTGAGGGTCGATGCCCTGAAGATATTACAGAGACATAGATATGTCCAAATATTTTCCTGAGCTGCTCGTCGCAAGACAAGGTCAAACGCAAGTCAAAGAGGCTCGACTTTTAATTTAACACTTTCATGATTTTGTTTCATAACCGTTTGTTGGTTCGTTTTATAGTTTCATTTTCACTGCCTTTTGGATGCTTGGCAGAGATGATATTAAAAAAAAAACAAAACAAAAAAAGATCGAGAACAAAATGCTCAAGGATATCTGCAGCATTATTTAAAAAATATAACAGCAGCAGCATTAGTAGTAGTAGTAGTAGTAGTAGTAGTAGTAGTAGTAGTAGTAGTAGTAGTAGTAGTAGTAGCAGCAGCAACAGTATTGGTAGTACTGGTAGTAGCGTTAGTAGTAGTAGAAGTAGTAGTAGTAGTAGTAGTAGTAGTAGTAGTAG
>NC_068981.1:175307265-175309527 GCF_001194135.2 Octopus bimaculoides | reverse complement strand
AGTAGTAGTAGTAGTAGTAGTAGTAGTAGTAGTAGTAGTAGTAGTAGTAGCAGCAGCAACAGTATTGGTAGTACTGGTAGTAGCGTTAGTAGTAGTAGAAGTAGTAGTAGTAGTAGTAGTAGTAGTAGTAGTAGTAGTAGCAGCAGCAGCAGCAGAGGTAGTGTTGGTAGTAGTAGTAGTAGTAGTAGTAGAAATAGAAGTAGCAGTAGTAGTAGTGGTGGTGGTGGTGGTGGTGGTGGTAGTAGCAGCAGCAGTGGTAATGTTGCTAGTAGTAGTAGTAGTAGCGGCGGTGGTAGTAGTAGTAGTAGTAGTAGCGGCGGCGGTGGTAGTAGTAGTAGTAGTAGCGGCGGCGGTGGTTGTAGTAGTAGTAGTAGTAGTAGTAGTAGTAGTAGTAGTAGTAGCTATTGCTCTTCTTTAATCCCAAGGTCAAATATATCTCAACTGACTCATGAGCAAATGTGTTGCTCCTACCCCCCAGGATTTCTGCTTCAGCAGCGGTAAAGTATGGACGTGGGCAGGATGTTGCCGTTAATCCCAATAGATCAAACTAGCTTCTTTTGTCGCTGTCGTTATTGTTTAACCCCGGGTAGGACACCATAAAGGAGCCATATGATCAAAACAAACATCAGCTATGAACATGTTGACATAACGGAATTTTAGGGGATTTTTTTTTTTTTTTCTTATAGTGAAGCTAAGATGGTGTTATCTAATATACTCATCTTTCATAAATTAGATTGAAACTTGATAGATTCTTGCCATTTCTAAAATTTCGAAGGATTGCTGAATAGAGATTTTCTTAATTCACGCGATATTTCCCCGATCGCTTATTAGAAATGCTGGAAATCAAACTAACCCAATATGTTGATCACGTTTCTGTGAGACGAATGTATTACTCGCAGATTGGTTTAAAGGCATGATTGTGATGATAGTGGTGGTGGTGGTGGTGGTGGTGAGGATCATGAGGATGAGGATGATGGTGGTGAGGATCATGAGGATGAGGATGATGGTGGTGAGGATCATGAGGATGAGGGTGGTTGTGGTGGTGGTGGTGGTGGTGATGATGATAACGACGACGACGATAATGATGATGACGATGATGATAATGATGATGACGATGATGATGATGATGATGATGATGATGATGATGATGATGATGATGATGATGATGATGGTGATGATGAGAATGTATGACATTGGTTCCGAAGCGAAACTCTTACCACGCACCCATGCATGTGTTTTTTTGAGGATGTTTTTTTTTTCTTCCAAAAATACTGGCTTGTCTGTATTATTATTATTATTATTATTATTATTATTATTATCATTATTATTATTATTTTTTTAAAATTTGTTCTGGAGAGGAAAAAATTACAGCTGACGAGATAAAAATTAAAAGTCAATTGTGATACGTTGTTTATATTATATATTTGGACAACCGTGTAATTTTTAAAAACTTCAAATTAATTTGGTGAAGTAAAAATAGTAAATCTTGTGGGAAACATACCTGCTGCTGTATGCTATGATTCAATATACCAGAGAATATTTCTCATCTGTTTTACGCAACAAAACCCTTCAGCAAAATCAATCCAAGTATGATATCATAAACTTTATAGATTAATGTAAACTGATCGTATCGGCAAAAATGACGCCGGAAAATCCCCAAACACCATAAGTTAATATGAAATGTCTTTCTTATATAGACACACACACACCCACGCACACACACACACACACACACACACACGTGCACACACTTACATACACACATACACACAGAGAAACGCATGCAAAATCGTTGTAGTAATTATTTAGCTCTCAAGCAGACGTGACTTAGCAGACATATAATGAAAGGCGTGCCAGCCATGACCATCGGATCATGTTTTTAGGCATTGTAGGGGAGGGGGAGGAGTCGATTACATCGACTCCAGTGCTCAGCTGATACTTATTTTATCAACCCCGAAATAATGAATGGTTAAGTCGACCTCGGCGGAATTTGAACTCAGAACACGAAGGCAGCCAAAATGCCGTTACACACTTTACCCGGTGTTGCAACAGATCACCCAAATCGCCGTCTTTAATGATAATGATAATGATAATGATAATGATAATGATAATGATAATGATAATGATAATGATAATGATAATGATAATGATAATAATGATAATAATAATAATAAACTTGTACAAATGCAAAACAAAAGTCAACCATAAAATAATAATAATAATAATAATAATAATAATAATAATAATAATAATAATAATAAT
>NC_068981.1:175305288-175306482 GCF_001194135.2 Octopus bimaculoides | reverse complement strand
AAACCACCCCCAGTACTTGAAAATGATCACATTGCACTCCTCTGGAACTTCACCATTCAAACTGACAGAAAGATAGACGCAAATAGGCCAGACATCATACTGAAAGACTTCAGACAAAAATCATGCCTCCTCATTGATATGACTGTCCCAATCGATATAAACGTATTTGTCAAGACCTACCAAAAACTGAGCAAATATAAAGATCTTGAAATAGAAATTAGCAAAATATGGAATCTGAAGACGAAAACAATACCTATTGTCATAGGTGCCCTGGGAATGACAGCGAAACGGGCTGATTAATACCAAGCTCAGACACCAGGAAACCCCAAAATGGCTGAAGTTCAAAAGATAGTTCTCATGGGAACTGCCCATATCCTACATAAAATACTGTCTATGTGATCTCAAATTTTAAAGCAAACACATAAGAACGAAAGAAAGAACGAAACAAAGAAAGAACGAACGAACGAAAGAAAGAACGAACGAAAGAAAGAACGAATGAAAGAAAGAAAGAACGAAAAATCGAAACAACGAAAGAACTAAAGAAAGAAAGAAAGAAGGAAAGAAAAAAAGAAAGAAAACGAAAGAAAGATGGAAAGAAAGATAGAAAGAAAGAAAGAAAGAAAGAAAAGAAAGAAAGAAAGAAAGAAAGAAAGAAAGAAAGAAAGAAAGAAAGAAAGAAAGAAAGAAAGAAAGAAAGAAAGGAACGAAAGAAAGAAAAAGAAAGATAGAAAGAAATTACGAAAGAAATGAGCGTTTCGTAGATATTCCGTTTGTAACGAAAATTTTTTGGAACTGATTCTAACAGACGAAAGCCATTGTGACCTCAGTTAATGCAAAATTACGAAAAAAGAAGAAGATCAATGCATTCTCCAATAACATAAAAATAAGGTCTCTGATAATAACACAGTTATATATAGGATAATGGCAGAAAGCTATTCTTTTCTCCAATGCGACAATTAACTCGTTGTTATGCAACGGAAACAACTGGACTGTATTTCTACTTCGTTTCTGCCTGGTTCAGTGTAGACAGAAACCATCGATTGCCATGTGTTTGTTTGTCGTCCATAGCAATCTTGTTACTCCTATTTCTGCTCGTTGCTGCTACTGCTGTTGCTGTTGCTGTTCTGTTGCTGCTACGGCTGATGCTGTTATTCTTGTTGCTTCTGTTTTTGTTGTTGTGGTGGTGGTGGTGGC
>NC_068981.1:175299761-175304575 GCF_001194135.2 Octopus bimaculoides | reverse complement strand
AGGAGGAGGTGGAGGAGGAGGAAGAGGGAGAGGAGGAGGAGGAGGAGGAGGAAGAGGTGGAGGAAGAGGTGGAGGAGGAGGTAGAGGTGGAGGGGGAAGAGGTGGAGGAGGCAGAGGTGGAGGAGGAGGAGGAGGAAGAGGTGGAGAAGGAGGAAGAGAAAAATCCCAGTATCATCATCATCAGCCTCATCATCATTGTTAACATCTTTCTACGATATATTAGTAATGGAATAACTAAAGCAAAAAAGACATATATATATACATACATACACGCACACACACACACACACGTATATATATATATGTGTGTGTGTGTGTGTGTGTGTGTGTGTGTGTGTGTGTGTGTGTGTATATAAGTGTATATATATACACTTATATATTGCTTCATCTTGACATATATATATATGTACACATATATATGCACGCGCATGTGTATGTGTGTGTGTGTGTGTGTGTGTGCTTATACATATGTATTTATATACGGGCAATGTATATGTATATATGTATATATGTATGCATGTGTGTGTATATATAGATATTTATATAAATAAATATATATATATATTTATACATACATGCAAACATACATGCATACGTAGGTATGTACACAGAAGCAGGAAAAAAAATCCAGTAACTGGCTTTATTAGATTTACTAATTTTAGAAAAAATATTGCAGTTTCTCAACAGCCGACATGACTACAGCAAAGATATTGAATGTAGTGGTGCCACCGTCACCCATATAACAATTAAGAGACATCAGTGCCATTGGCGCAACCGTCCATGTGACTGCTACGAACTATAAGCATGCAACAGAATAACCATCACTTCTTACAACAGACAGCTACCATCACTATGGACATAACCAATGCAGATTGAAACAAGGCCTGCCATGACGATCATCAGGTTTACTACTACTACTACTACCAGTACTACTACTGCTGCTGCTGCTACTGCTGTTGTTGTTGTTGTTGTTGTTGCTACCAGCACAATCACTGCCATCATCTGCTGGGTCCATGACCTGATGGATAGAGTTACATAAAGCGATTTCCGGCTAACCATCAGATCTATAACGTATGACTAACATACAGCCTTCCTTATATATATATAAAAATGAACAAAAAAAATGAACATGTATGTCAGCGTAAGTGCTCATGATGATGGCGACGGCGGTGGTGGTGGTGGTGGTGGTGGTGGATTGTGGATGGGTGGTGGTGAGGTTAGCTGCGAGAATATCATCTACAATAACATCAACAATAATACTAGCAACAACAACAGCATTAATAATATTAATATTAATAATAATAATAATAATAATAATAATAATAATAATAATAATAATGATGATGATGATGATGATGATGATGATGATGAAAATGAAAATACTGGATTGTGGCCAATTTGGCAAGATGCTATCAAGCCTAATTGGAAATAGGCTTCTGATTAGTTTCTTAGCTCAGTGGTCATACATGCTTCGCAGACAGACTCCAAGAGGAAACACACTGAAACATGCGCGTACACACACACACACACACACACACACACACAAACACACATACACACACACACACACACGCATGCACACACACACACTGTCTCTCTCACATACAGATACACGCACACAGCTCACACGAATTTGTTAGAGCACACGGGATAAACAGAACTCAAGCTAGGAAGATGTATATGTTTTGATTTTTTTATCGACATTGTCAGTTCAAATTTCGCCAAGGTCGACTTTGCCCTTTATGCTTTCGCTGTCGAGAAAATACGTATCGGGTTAGCAGTAGAGGTTGACATAACCGACTTAGCTCCTTCTCCAAAACGCTGACATTGATTCAAAATTAAAATCCAATATTTCTTAATCGGTAGGAAGTAAAAAATAAAAGCGACTCAAGGGCTGAATCACTGTTTCACTTCATCGTGGAATTGAGCTCCTTGCCTTTTTCTGTTACGGCCAGCCATAGTATGCAACACAACAAAGGTATTAAAAATCAAGCGATGTCAGTTTGAAGCTTTTTAAAGAGAGGAAAGGTCTTCCACAGAACCAATGCCATTTTCTGATTAACGTATGCATGCGCGTGCCATTCCTTGAGTGTTCTGCAGTGTTCTGACCAGAAATGGTCTGACGAGAATGGTGTTAATTTTTTTAGGTCGTTCAGTTTTTCCCAACTGATCAATAGACCAATTGAGTAAACCTACCAGTAACGTACATATAGTGAATACTGGAAAAATTTGCCCTAAGAAAGGTAAAATATATAATGACCATTATTTATACTTCGTCATATTTAGTGACAATTATAATTCGACGTTTTGGTGAAACATTGTGAACTGCTGTTTATATTAATTTTACATATACACATTAGCGATTTGTTAAATCACCCAATAATTTGGATGACGAGAACATAAATACTAATAGCGAAGCGGAACTTGTAAGGCTCGAACAATCGAGCGGGCTTGACTTATAAGGCAGCGGAAATTGCCGAAAGTGACGTCAGCATTAAAAATTCTCGCTCGGCATTTTTCGGACCAATTATGATTCTTGTTAGTGTATAAGTTTTCGTTTTTGTACGTTAGCTAAAACATTAGAGCACCTTAATTCTTACTTCTAGAAATGTAGCTGTCTCTTGTATGGTGACAATCCATCGGTTACGACGGCGAGTGTTCCAGTTGATCCGATCAACAGGACAGCCTACTCATGAAATTAACGTGCAAGTTGCTGAGCACTCCACAGAAACGTGTACCCTTAACTTAGTTCTCGAGGAGATTCAGTGTGACAAGGTTGGCCCTTTGAAATACAGGTACAACAGAAACAGGAAGAAAGAGTGAGACAAATTTATGGTGAAAGAGTACAGCATGGTTCACCCCCCCCCCTGCCGGAGCCTCGTGGTGCTTTAGGTGTTTTCACTCAATAAACACTCACAACACCTGGTCTGGGAATCGAAACCGCGATCCTAAGACCGCGAGTCCGCTGCCCTAACCACTAGGCCATTGCGCCTCCGCAACTACTATCGAAAACTTGACACAGCTGTTCCCTATTTTCTTTCCACGAGCATATAATATAATAATATACAGCATTATTTACATTTGTCGTAACACACAGTGCTAACTAATACACCTACAGATATTTTTTTCTATAGTACATTAAAGTAATCAAATGAAACATTGTTAATAGAAAGAGTTATTTAATGCTCGACCACGCTGCTAAGAAATGTGTTAAATTTGCAAATTGGTTTAACCAGTTTCCCTTAGTCCAATGTGTTTGTATATACATATTAACGGAGCACTCCGTCGGTTACCACGACGAAGGTCCCAGCTGACACGATCGACGGAACAGCTTGCTTCTGAAATTAACGTGCCAGTGTCTGAGCACTCCACAGCCACGTGAACACTTCACGTACTTCTCAGGGAGATTCAGCATGACATAGAGTGTGACAAGGCTGGCCCTTTGAAATACAGGTATTACTCATTTTTGTCTGCTGAGTGGACTGGAGCAACGTGAAATAAAATGTCTTGCTCAAGGACACAACGCGTCGATGGGAATTGAACTCCCGACCTTACGATCGTGAGCCGAATGCCCTAACCATTAAGCCACGTGCCTTCACATATACATGTTAAATATACATGTGAACATGCAAGAAACCTTTTCAATAGAATAAGTCGAAGGTTTCCATGGAATGCAAACCTACACCTCTTACATACACAAGAAAGTTTTATCGTTGGACCAAAGCAATCCTTCGAATTTCTCTCTCCATTACAGAAACTTTATTCTATTGAATCAACAATGTGTATAAAAACACACACACATCAATACATGCATTGATGCTTGCGTAGATACATACATGTGTGTGTGTGTGTGTGTGTGTGTGTATGGATTTACACAAACGTATATAAATGTATAACGAACCCCATACAAATGCATGCATACATGGATGGACATATTGGTGGAATTGCTTAGGAAAAGTACGCTTGATTAGCATAGGAATATATATATACATATACATACATATATGCATACATACATACATACATACATACATACATACATATATATATATATATATATATTTCATATCCTAAAGGAAACTAAAAGCTAACCGAGTTTTCAGTTACTTCTGTAACTATAGACAGAAAAGAAACCTCGAGAGTTAACGAGCAATAATATATAGCAAATATAATTGCGCATACATTCTCAAACTCACAAACATGTGGACGCATACATGTATGCACACACACATATGTATATATATATGTGTACATGTATGTTTGTGTGTATGGGTGTGTGTTTGTGTGGGGGGTGCGTGTGTGTGTTTAGCTATCTCTTTATATGTGTGAAAGGATGTGGCCTAGTGTTTAAGGTGATGAATTGAAGATCATAAGTTCGGGAGACTGATTCTGAGCCTGGAATCTATTATAATCCAATACTCTAAGAGTTTAGTTTTCAAGGGCCCACAACTATTCAACACTTTACGAAATAACCTTTGAAAACTGCGAAGTGGCGATGTGGATGTCTTCAATGTACATTTAGAAAAATGTTTTATCTGAAGCACCAGATGAACCCAAAACGTGGCAGAAAACACAAAAACGTGCCGCTCTGTCCAGCTTGCTACTTCTTCAGAAAAACAATTTCAGAGGGAAAGCCGGGAGGTGAATGTGAAATAAAAAGGAAACAATCATTCTAAAGGCAGTACCCCAGCAATACCAAAGCCTCTATCTGAAATCTGTAAAAGTAATACACACACACACTCATACATAATGTATATCCACGCACATATATATACATATATATATATATATATATATATATATATATATATATA
>NC_068981.1:175295803-175299432 GCF_001194135.2 Octopus bimaculoides | reverse complement strand
TGTGTGTGCATGCATATATTTATATATTATATATATATATATACATACATACACATAAGTTTACGTATATATGTATATGTGTTTATATGTGTATATGTGTGTGTGCGCGCGTATATATGTGTGTGCGCGTGTATGTCTGTCTGTACGTACGTACGTATGTATATATGTATGCATGTATGGTTGTATGTACGTATGATTTTTTCTTTGAGTTTCATCTTAGTTCTTGAGAGAGACCAAACCAGTTGCTAACAAAACGATAAGAATTTTTGAGTTAAGAGAGTTCCCGAGTTGGTTTGTTGGTTGAACTGTCAATGTACACGTCCAAGTATGTGCATATATTTACCTCAGAATCTTCCATGGAGAATTTCTGGATTGTCTTACAAATCTTCACTCTGCCACTAATAGATTGGATTTGGAGAATCCGCATCAGTTTCTTTTGCTTTTTTTCCCCGGGAAACCAAGTGTTTCTAGCATTTTGTGCAAATGTGAGAATTCATATGAGAATTCATAGTCAGAGTGAAAGAGCTATTAATTCTGCATTAATTCGCTGTAAATGTTCTCTTTTCCCTATGTATGTATGTATGTATGTATGTATGTATGTATGTATGTAGGTAGGTAGGTAGGTAGGTAGGCAGGCAGGTAGGTAGGTAGGTAGGTAGGTATGAAAACCTCTACTTTTCGTATTGAGCCCTCCTTTTAGTATAAATTTTTAATAATAATACTCTTTTTTCTGTAGAGGCTTCTTCATATTTTTTCATGCTATATCTGTGTTTAATCTAGATTATTACAGTTTCTAGGTTTATTACAGCTGTAGTAAAATTATGGATGAAATAATTTTAAGGTGTATTAGTTAATGGTGTTTTCATTTTAGTTGACATTCATGAGAACATCATTATGTTTATTTCTCGTTAGAATCACCTGTCTACAAGATTTAAGTGTTTTGTCTGCGGATGTTTTTATTGCCGCCCACTGGCTTTTTTCCTGCAGACGTCGACTTCCAGATGTTGAAGAGAACTAACCGCTTCTAGCCTTTACTCTTCGCGAAGTGTCTACGAAGGTCATGTACAGAGTTACCTTCTTCCTGTCTAAAACGCAAAATAACAACAGAAAGCATTTTATAAATGCATTTCCCGTACGCACGCACACGCACGTATGTATCTATTTTTATAAGTATGTGTCTGATTATGTATTTGGGTGTATGTAGATATGTATATTAATTTAATTTAAATAGGTTTACACTTTGAGAGTTATTATTGCTATATAATCTATAAGAAGTAGAGGCGCAATGGCCCAGTGGTTAGGGCAGCGGACACGCGGTCATAGGATCGCGGTTTCGATTCCCAGACCGGGCGTTGTGAGTGTTTATTGAGCGAAAACACCTAAAGCCCCACGAGGCTCCGGCAAGGGATGGTGGCGAACCCTGCTGTACTCTTTCACCACAACTTTCTCTCACTCTTTCTTCCTGTTTCTGTTTTGCCTGTAATTCAAAGGGTCAGCCTTGTCCCACTGTGTCACGCTGAATATCCCCGAGAACTACATTAAGGGTACACGTGTCTGTGGAGTGCTCAGCCACTTGCACGTTAATTTCACGAGCAGGCTGTTCTGTTGATCGGATCAACTGGAACCCTCGACGTCGTAAGCGACGGAGTGCCAATAACAACAACAATCTATAAGATGCAGAAAAACGAATAAAGAAAAGCTAAATTTCTGTGGTAAAAATAATATACGACTTTTCGAAATATTACAGGGATTCTTGTATGGATTATTCAGAATATGAAGTGAGGGATGGTTGGCAATAGTAGTATCAGGCCCGACATGTTTCGAAAAATTGATGCATTTGATGTTCAGAATAAAAATCTCTCAGTCAACATATGGAGCAAAACGTACTCTGAAAGAAAATTCAAGAGGATTTCATTCTTAGGATGGAAGGAGTATGTGATGTGGTGTGTCTACTGAAGATTCTGGAATGTTAGATACAACAATAAAGGCAACAAGAAGGAAAGAGGAGCATGATCGAAATATGAAATATATTGAAGTGATAGTATTTAGCTAGATGCTTCAGAAAACCTGGAGCCGCATTAGTATAATACATGTGTGAAGAGACTGTCTCTGAGCTAGTACTTGAAGCCTATTGAGAAGTTCGCGTTGGAGTTGGTTGATGTATCGGATTGGATTTTGTAAAGTTGATAGTCGCATATTATTCAGAGAGGCAAAATACATTTTAGTTTCGTTGTAGAAACAGTGTCTATGTGTTAGTTGTTATATTGTGTTGTGTTACATTGTAAATATTTGCTAATATATCGATTGTTATGTACTCTAGCTTATATAGATCATGATTTCCTTTGACAAGAATGGCAGTTATGATTTTTATATGGCCGGAAAATTATCAGGAGTCAATTATTTTCTGGTTCTGAAGCGTTAGTCTGAATTTTGAGAATGTTATTGATGTTTCGGAGCTATAAACGATTTTCGTAACAAGTTTGAAGATTTTAGCTGTTTTGCTTATGTGCATTACAGGGATTATGCTACTAGCTCCTTTTATATGTATAATGATATTTTGATTTAGATAAAGAAAAAACTAACTTCTCATGTCTGCATTGAGAGGTCACATCTCCGGTATTAAGGACATGCGATTATGATGTCACAAGATATTATCATAAGACAGATTCTTGAAGCCGAGGCTGCCGGCAGGAGACGTATGAGTAGAGCATGAGGGAGATGGTTTGATTACATCCATATTCTCAGTTGGTTACATTTGGGAATCCAACTAGATATTCAAATAACGGTTGCTTCCGATTGGACCACATAGCAGAGGTTCCTGACGAGTCTAACTACACGGCTCTCTTAGGAATAATGGGCAGAGAAAATAGATGGAAAGATGGATATCATTATTGAACAACCTCTTTCGATTACTCAGCCTGAAATATAGTAGATGTGTGTTACTGATGTGTATATGCAGAAGTTTAGATACGAGTAAAAGTTATCACCAGCATAGCAGTACGGCTGATAAAAAGTTAAAGTAAAAGGGTCATTTATGACAGGGGAGTTTTGTTTAGTTAAAGCAATATGGAATTAGAAACAAAATCGGAGTAAAACGTTACGGTGAATTCTTGAGGAACACTACATTGAAAACAATCCCGTCGAGGCGAGTCACGATGGAGGATATTTCAAAGTTAGAATTGACCCATATAACAAAGAGACCAAAAGGTCAGGCTCGAATTATTACGAATGCGTTAGAGGTCTCAAACTGTGAGATGAACACGTACGTCCTTTGTCTCTTTATGGTCATTTTATAAGTTTTTGTATTGAAACGTTAATAACCCCAAGTGGTTGATGATACGTGATGTATTACATATTTTGGTGCGGGAATCAGCTGGAGTTTTTTTTTCCTGATAGCTAGGGATGTTGAGTGTGCGAGGGATATGGGGGGGGGGAGATATTTATGAGCATGGTATAACTAAGAGTTTGAAAATAGTTTCTTCCTTTGTGTGTTCACCAGGCATAGCATGCGTTGCACAGCGTGTTACGAACACTTTTGATTTACATAAGTACATTCGTCATGACTACAGCTTATATCGTTCTTGATCTCTCTTTCTCTCTCTCTCTCTCTCTCTCTCTCTCTCTCTATA
>NC_068981.1:175294352-175295432 GCF_001194135.2 Octopus bimaculoides | reverse complement strand
ATATATATATATATATAAACATATATATATCTCTCAAGAGATACGTCACAAGTGACCTCACTGGATACAAGTACACGAATTATATAACAAGCCTCCCAACTTAGATAATCTCGTAGCCATGGAAACCATATGCAAGTGGAATCGATAGTCCTCTTCCATTTAGAGATAGAATATCAAACCTAACATAATATTGCTGACCTCAGCTCCAGACTTCTCATGAATGTGTGAAGAATTTGTGTTTCCTATATTATTTATCTAATTTATCTGTTTATCGTAGACACTATTGATGTTGATTCTGTTACCCTTAGTAGTGGCTGTGTGGTAAGAAGCTTGCTTCCCAGCCACATGGTTCCCGGTTCAGTCCCACTTCGTGGCACCTTCGGCAAGTGTCTTCTTATATAGGCTCGGGTTGACCAAACAAAGCCCTGTGAGTGGATTTGGTACGTGGAAAATGAAAGAAGCCATATATATATATATATATATATATATATAGATATATATAGATATGTATGTATGTATGTATGAATGCATGTATGTACGTATATATGTGTTTGTGCGTCTGTTTTTGTCACCCCACCGATGTTGGTGTGCTTACGCCCCCGTAATTAGTGGTTTGGCATAAGGGATCGATAGAATAAGTACTTCGCTTACAAAGAATAAGTCGTGGGTCGATTTGTGCGACTAAAGACGGTGCTACAGCATGGCCGCAGTCAAATGACTGAAACAAGTAAAAGAATAAAAGAGAAGAAGAAAAGAGTATGTATATAGCTATCTATTTTTCTGTCTATCTATCTATCCATCTATCCAAATATATATGTATTCCAATATGTGACCGCGTGTGCATCGTTGGCGATTTTCTTTCTCCGTCTTCCCTTCTTTGGACTTTTCCTATATTTCTGACGAAGAGCTCCGCTCGAAACGTGTGAGATCCTCTTTCTTTTCTTTCCTTTCCTGATCGTCCAATAACACTGTACTTATTCCACGTCTTCGCGTTGAAGTTTTTTCGTGATTTTTCGTGTTTGTTCTTGCTTGTTCCTGTTTGAATTGACTATATATGTGTGTGTGTGTGTGTGTGTGTGT
>NC_068981.1:175289785-175292285 GCF_001194135.2 Octopus bimaculoides | reverse complement strand
GAACCCAGGTTCGAAATTTCCCCCAAGAAACCTGAAGAAGGCTGGAGAGTACATAAGCCGAAATGTTGTGTTAACAACAAATAAGATGAGGACAAATAATGTAAATAATGTACAAAATTCCTCATCTCTTAAATATAGAACTGTATTATCCCATCTCCATGAGTTTATATAGGATTAAATCCTATAAATGCTCAAAACCATCCTTGTCAAAACCATCCACGTCACGTACCCAGTTATGTATCTATATGTACATGTGGATGAACGTATATACATACATGTACATATATATGCATATACTCATATATTGTTTATATATATATATATATATATATATATATATATATATATATATATATGCATGCATATATACATATATTATATATAGGTATATATAGGTGTATGTATATGTATATACATCTATATATAAGTATATATACATACATGTAAATATATAAGTATATACATATATACACACACATATATATGCATACACACTCACACACACACAAGCGTACATACATAGATAGAGAGAGAGAGGTGGAGAGAGGTGAAGAGAGGTTGAGAAAGAGTAAAAAAGTCGGGTATGTTGATTTGCTTAAATGCATTCAAGTAAAAAATTCATACATAAAACTGGAAAGAGATATGATTAAATTTATTGTCCAGGTGCCACGATGGTTTTGTATTTGAAAATACCTTTTCGTTCATTAAAGGTAAACTTGACTTGAAGTATGTACGCATACTTACGCACACACCTATACATATCATGTGGACACATATACGCTCGCACACATAAGCAAACATATATGTGCTTATCTATAAAGTATATATACAGATATATACATATACATACATGCATGCATATACATACAAATATACACAGACAGGCAGGCAGACATACAAACAGACAGACAGACAGACAGACAGACAGACAGACAGACAGACAGATAGATAGATAGATAGATAGATAGATAGATAGATAGATAGATAGACACAGAGATAAACACATGCATATAAATAAATTTGTAAAGGAAGGTGGAATGTTGAAACGGATTGCATAGGGTATAACTAACCTATGGTAGTCTCTCATTGTCCGAGAGAGACGGTTTTGCAATTTCTTGCTGAACCACCTGTATAATTTTGTACATTAGGTCACTCCGTCCATCAAATTCGCGTTGTCCGTTGTCTGAATGGATGCATGATTTATCACACATCAGGTGTCGTTGTGGTGGCAGAACAACGTGAGATGAATTGTTTTGCTCAAGAATAAAACGCACCTGTAGATCCAGGAATTGAAGTTACGTTCTCTCGATTGTGAATGCACCACCCTAAATACTAGGCTATGCATTCTCGACACAACTAAAGTTTTATATACTCTCCCGACCTGTGTGGCTTCTGGCTCTTTCCTAAACAAACAACAAACGTTGAAAGGTGACCAATTCGAGTCGTGTGTTAACATTATATGAAAATCGACAGCTTAGCTCCATATCATTCCAGAGAAGGTTTACTAGAACCATCGTCAGCAGTGGCGGAGCCGCTGAGTAAAATTTGTGAACTCCCAAGTGAGGTATTTTGAAGGTGATTAAATAAAAGTTGTTGATAGTACTATTTTTTTAATGCTCATAGGTCGGATACTTTTGGGACGTATCTCGTATATGTTATATCCTGTTAGTTTTTTTTCTCTAAGTTTTATTGGAAGTAAATCCACATAGTGACTTACGCCGTGTGCTGTAGATTTTGAATCTATTTCAAGTTTAAAGTTTTGAGAGTTATATATGTGAATTATGGTTTTTATTAGTAGTGATATATCTGCTGCGGTCAGATCCTTGCTTTTATGAAAATCAGTGAATATTACTTGGTATCAAATCTATACTTGCGGGCTCTGCGAATACAGAGAACGCTGTTTTGAAAGACATTTTTGTAATAAGTATCTGAGTTTGACTGCTGGTATATTAACATCTAAAAGAAAATGAGTTCAAGATGTAATACTTTATTCTTATGAAGTAGGAAAACATTATTAAAATATTTAGTGCTGTGAGGAAGACTGTGCTGCCTAATGAAATGATGCATTCGTTACCATTTCTTGAGTATATGAAAACAAATGTAGATAATGTATAATGCCAGTAGTACCAAAAGAAAATTAATCTACTTATGCTGCTATTCTTTTTCCTGTTCTTTTCCTCTAAGAAAAGGGCGGTTAATCTAATTAGCAATGATAACAACGTCTTTATATAACATTTTAATCTTCCTTTGAGCCTGTAATATTACAAGTATGAATGTGTTCGCCTGTATGTGTGCGTGTCTGTGTGCATACATCGAAATAGTATAGGTTGTAAACCAAAGTAAGAACAGATTGCTCATTACGTTGTACGGAGTAAGGCAGCGAGTTGGCATACATTTATGGTTCGTTTTATTAAAGACTTAATTTTCTGCTTTGTATATACGCACACACACCGACACAGACACACACACACACACACACACACACACACACACACACACA
>NC_068981.1:175288855-175289681 GCF_001194135.2 Octopus bimaculoides | reverse complement strand
ACACACACACACACACACACACACACACACACACACACACACACACACACACATATTCTTTTATACTTTTTATTCGCTTACCAGCGATTATTAAATTCATTGTCTAAAATTCACGTATAAATTTGTTACAACTCCTAGCTTAGATATTCATTGTTTTTTCTCTTTTGGCTCTCGTAACTCCTTCTTCCGTTAGTGCAACGGTCTCTCCTAACGGTCTAATTACCTGTACATCTCATCTCAACTCCACTCCACCCTGATCGCTTGACCTTGTTGCTTACGTCAATTCTGTCCTATTTTATTCACCAAATCCCGCGATAAACACTTCGATCAAATTTTCCTTTCCAAAAACAGAACCCAATTCTAGAACTTCTCTTTCCCCCATATCCACTTTCTGCATCAATCAAACCGGACCTGAAGGACCTGGAAATCTAAGAGATTACATCTCTACTTGTCTAACAAATTTATAAGAAAAAAAGATCGTAAGTAAACCAGAAACAGTTTTTGCGAATTTGAGAATATCATTATTCTCATGTTCCACATTACACGCTTTATATCTACATCAGCTCTTTGTTTAACTGTAAATCTGTAGCTTAGTTTGAAGCTATCCGATCCTGTTATGTGTTTATAGATGTTAACTTGCATATAATACGTAGCATTGATCTTGATCTTGTTTGTTTGTTCCTACAATTTCTGTATATTTTATATCAGTAGGAAGTGGGTACAAAAAGTTTATTCATTTCGTGGAATGTCTTGTATAGGAGTGTCACCGAGATTTCGTATTTGATATCATTCCGTTGTGTTGTGTTCTGTGTTGTTTTCTTCTGTT
>NC_068981.1:175288529-175288845 GCF_001194135.2 Octopus bimaculoides | reverse complement strand
TTTTTTTTTTTTTACTGTACTTGATTATTATCTTCGAAATAACTTAGTGTCAAGTGACTGATTAATGACAATGTTATGAACATCAACAATAACACCAATAGACGTCTGCAGACATCGCCGCTGCTACCATCATCATCATCGCCACTATCACCGAACACTACAACAACTAGAACCATCACCATCTTTATTACCACTACCACCACTGCTGCTGATGCTGCTGCTACTACTACTACTACCACCACCCCCGTTACTACTACTACTACTACTACCACCACCACCACCACCGTTACTACTACTACTACTACTACTACTACTA
>NC_068981.1:175284715-175288519 GCF_001194135.2 Octopus bimaculoides | reverse complement strand
ATTACTACCACCACCACCACCACCGTTACTACTACTACTACTACTACTACTACTACTACTACTACCACCACCACCACCACCACCGTTACTACTACTACTACTACTACTACTACTACTACTACTACTACTACTACTACTACTACTGCAAGAACAATTTATAAGAGATACAAGGAATCATTTATAGACGATTGAATGAAGTGTATTATAGCAATTATCGTGTTTATTTGATTGCTCCCAGCGGAACAGAAGGCAAAATATCACAGCAGATTTTTGTGAAATGAGAAAGTAAGGAATGATACTAAATATCATTGTGAGAACCACTGTATGATCATTCAACCAGCTAGAAATAGCAACCAAATTTCAAACTATTGTTTTAGGTAAAGGCACACTGGATAATGCGATCAGGATGCCCTGTATATTGGGGAAGAAAAAAAAACTCGAATGGTCACGGCTGTGATAATTTGGGTCAAAAGTGGGTTGGAGCTACACAACAATAACAACAACTAATGTGAACAAATAAAAACAATTTTACAGTAAAGTTTTTGCTATGTCGCCATAACTATGCATTATAAAATGACAAAACATGCACCGTATTTTATTTCCCAAATAAGGACCATAACATTTCGCTCTCCCACCCATTGCATTTAACGTATTCCTATATGACTTTCTCATACCTTTATAAAGCACATTCACAGCTTGCTATATAAATTCTATCGCATTTATATTTTCCCATAAATCTCTAGACGCATCTGCACAAATACTCAAATTTAGATATAAAATTCCCCCCCCCCCAAAAAAAAACATCAAATTTAAAGTGATACATAAATTCACATCCCAAACTCCAACCATCATACTCTGAAAGTAAACGTACCACACACACACACACACACACACACACACACACACACACACACACATGCGTATCTACATACACACACACACTAATATTCAGACATGAACATACGCAACACGCTTGTGAACTAAGCAAAAGTAATAGTCGGATATAATTAGATTATCCGCATCTCTCAAAGTGACAGAAACAACAACAGATTTGTTGGTGACCCAGGTGTCTAAAGAACAAACTGGAATAAACTACAAAGAATACTGAATCTCAACCACATTAGTAGAGTTATAGAGAAGTAAATAAAATACAATAAAGCGATTAGGCTCCCCCCCCTTCTGGATGTGATATGAGCCGAGGTTGTTGCTGCAAAATAGTGTAAATATCACGGTTGCTGTCACTATATGCACAATCTTTCTGAAAAAGAAATAGAAAACATGAGAAAGAAGCGGATACACCTATAATCCCTCTTCGAAACACGATACAACACCATTCCAAAAGTATAATGTCACCCAATCGATCTAGAGAAGATGAAATTAAGACATCATACGAAAGAGTTGTCATTATTACTAACATCATAATCACAATACCAATACTAAAATTAGGTCATCTAACCGAGTTCATCAAGTCTGAACACGCTGTGGATACCAGCATAAAATAAGGAAGTATCTAATTCGTCATTTACCATGCTAGTGATAGCAACGAAATCTCCCTCAAATTTTATTCTGGTTCCCTAGGATAACGCAGAGGACACATGGAATATTGTGATAATAGATATGACACTAGAAAGAAAATGGAAAGACGATAACAGATCTGGAAAACCCGCCACGAGCGTCACCCTTGGAAATGTGGTATTGTACATCGAGAATTCGATCCCCAGAACCAGGTCATCAATGGAAAGTTCTCCTGTGACATTTTGAAACGTCTGTGGAAAGACATTCAGCGAAAGCTACCGAATCTGTGGAGCGTGAAGAATTGAATTCTTCAGAGAACTCTCCTCAATAGTGAGCTTCTCGCCAAAGACAACATGGTATCGCTTCCGCATTCACCCTACTCCCCAGATCTAGCACCTGCAGACTTCCAACATTTCCCCAAGATGAAAACGCAGCTCATAGATCACCGTTTTTCCACCATTATCGAGATCCAGAACGAATCGCAGAAGATCCTCGACTCGATTACGGAAAACGACTTCTAGGCCGCATTCCAAAAGCGGCAGAAAGGTTGGGATTGGTGTATTGCTGCACAAAACGACTATTTTGAAGCAGATGATGCTAAAACTTAGGTAAATAAGTAATTTTTTTATCAAACATAAGTAGAGCAGGGACCTTCTGGTACCACCTCTTATGTACCGTCATAGAGGCCAGTTGTTCTTCGAAAATCAAAGAGAAAAAGATAACTATAGACAACTGTTTGGAACTATCCAGTTTCTATACTCAGATTGCAAATAATTGTTGCACTGGATTTTGTGAGTAAACTTGAATTTTCAGAAAAAGAAATGAAACAACTCCTACATTACAAATACAAACTGTAAGTGGAATAGTAAATATATGCAAAACTTTTCTCGGGTTGAAAATGTGGCATTATTTTGTCATCTATGTTCTAATGATGGGGTCTTGTATCTGTATTAGAAACCAGCTCTTGCCTCACAGGAAGAAATTTAATAATTAAAAGCAGAAGAGAATCATACATACATACATACATAGTTGAAATTATTGGGGCATTGGAATATGTAACGCACTGCCTAAATACCAATCTTGAGAAATTAGGTTTCTGAAAACTAGAAAGGAGAAAGTTGATTCGAAGACTAACAAATCCAATTCATTACTGGAACTGTAAAAATCTGTGAAACTTTCCAGAAGTTTATCATTTAAATATATATCAACATATCTAGATATGCAAGTATGTACTTGAGAATACATATATAACACAGAACAGGCGAATGTGGACGTATACATGCATACATAAATACATACATACATACATACATACATGCATACAAAAATACCCTACTGATGTTGAAATTCCAATGAAGGATCATTGGCTCTAGGTTAGAAACCAGCTCTTTTCTAATGGCAACAAATCTTGAAATAAAACTGAATAATGACATACATACATACATACATCATTCATACATACATACATAATACATACATACATACATAATACATACATACATACATGCATACATACATACATGCATACATACATACAAGAAATAGTAAATACACGAAAAAGTAAAAAAAAAAAAGCTGACCCGTGTATTCCAAATCCAATCGAGTAATAGGATGGGGCAAATGTGTTGAATATTCAAAGTTACTCCTTTCGAGTTTGGTGAAATAAACATAGGCCCCATCATACGTGCAGCTGTCATACTCACATATACATAAAGGGTAATGAAAAACTAAGATTCGTGTACAAGAGGGAAGTGCACGTCTATTATACAGGTACAAGTATACACCCATACACACACATACACAACATACACAACATACACACACATATACACACGCACGGACATACACACACACAAATCCTTAGAATTACCTTACTCTAAACAAAGAATGCCTGATCCTGTTGTTACTAACTGGTTTGAATTCTGCAAAGGCCTGATAATATATCCCAAAGAAAATCATACATATATACAATCCTACATGTATATGTATACATATGTAAATTGCATACATGATTGAACGCAGCGTCTCACAAAAATTGTAAGTAGTTTTCGTAAACTTATCCTCCGACGCTACTCTATCTCTTTCTCTTTCTCTTTCCTTTCTCCCCCCCCCCTCGTTCTTCCTCTGTACTACTACGTATCCCGCCTTACCCCTCTTGTTCTTCCTCTGTTACTACTACGTATCTCCTTTTCCCCCTCGTATTTCCTCTCTTTCTCTTTTCCTCTCGTTGCTCACCTATTCTTCTACTTCCTCCCTCTCTTTCTCCCTCTACCACTCTCTCTCTTCCCT
>NC_068981.1:175282810-175284204 GCF_001194135.2 Octopus bimaculoides | reverse complement strand
ATATATATATATATACACGCACACCTATGCATACATAAAAACACGTACGGATGCATGTATACATATATAAATAGTTACAATGAATGTGTGTGAGTGTTTACCATTGCTTATTCACGAATGTATACGAGACGTGTATGTGTCTAAACGTTCCATAAATGTCAATACATATCGTTAGGGACATACGTACTTAAGTTTCTTAAGGCGGAGAACGTGATAATAAATAACCATCTTCTGTTCACTTTTTAACTCCCTTAGCGTCATGGACATTCCTGAAATTGGCAAGGGAAGCAGCGTTACAGACCATTTAATAGTATCACACAGCTCGATTTCTTGGCAAGGGAAATTCGTAAAATGCATTATGTTTGACTCACTCCTCCAGCACAGGGCAGATAAATATCAAATAACAACAATACACAATTTCTTTCTCTCTAACATTCTTTCTTTCTTTCTTTTTTCTTTCACTCATTCTTCTTTTTCTTTTTATCCTTCTTTCTTGTGACGCGCCTGTAACCCAGCCACTAGGAGCTTTGGTTGCTTGGAAGGTTTGAGTACAACAGTCCTGGCATTCAGTCTTCTATGACGATTGTGTACCCGCACTAAGCACAGCATCAAAATGGAGCTGGTGAGAGAGCTGATCAGGACCAGGTTGTCTAAGAAGAGGTGATTCGGCCCTTAGCAGAAACGTTACAGATAAAAGATAAAAATCCCATGTAACGTAGTAGCCAGATTACACCGGAGAATAGTCGTCAGCAGGCAACTATTTCGATACAGTTGAACTAGTTCCTTCATTGTTTCCACTATTAATACAATATCTGATATGTATTCAGATGTGTATCATATTCATATACTGGAACATATTTATATAGGAGTGAACACTAGAGTGAAATACATCAACGAATAAGTGGTCCAAAACGCACCGAAACTATCAAACTGTGCACCTAAAACAAATAAGTCTTATGAAGTCCATCCATCTCGGAAATATACCCTTGAGAGAAACTGAATGCAGCAGCAATACAGGCAAATCACTCTCATGATACCTCCACAGTGGGTTGTTGTACAACCTTACCTAGTAGCAAGCAACTGACTGCTTACAGCTAAGTGTAATGGGCAATTGAGTTCAAAGGATTTTTGCACCTCACACATCACAGAGCCTATAGAAGATTGTGAATTACTGATTATTTCCTCTAATAAACGGACCCTGCCGACTCGGTTCCTCACAACTCAATCTCATTCCCTTTTCTATCTCGCTATTTTTCTATCCTCTCTCCATCTTACTTCTTCCCCTCTCTCAGTAATGCATGCATACACACACAGAGGCAGACGTACATACACACACACACACATGTGTATGTATATATGTGTATATATATATATATATATACACACACACACAC
>NC_068981.1:175279045-175281946 GCF_001194135.2 Octopus bimaculoides | reverse complement strand
TATATATATATATATATATATATATATATATTATGTGTGTATGTTTGGCGTATGTGTGTGTGTGCATGTGTGTGTGTGTCTGTATTATCCTATACATGTGTGCGTACGAATTGACACCTGTGTGTGTATTCATTTGGATGGTGTTTGCGTGATGCTTGCATGAATGCGTTTCGGCTGTTTAAAATCAAGTTGGCATTAAAGCATATGGTCTATAGTTAGTGTGATAAGAAAAACAGCATCGGTGTTTCTACAAGGTCCAGTGAAATCCAATAATTCTTGACTGTTCTCTTGCTCTGACTTTTAGTGACGTCTATTTAACACTGTAGATGCTAGGAAATTAGAGATGAGATGTTATTGATATTTCAGCATGACTTGACTTTTATCCCGTGAATCATCCATTTTATGAGATGTGAGTTGTTGGTTGAGGGACATTTGGCTGCCATTTCATCACGTCGAGTAATAGGGCAGAAGCTTTTTCGTTGTATCTTATTCAAGGGATGAATATTTACAGAAATTCGCTCAGAAATATTAATACTTATTTTATTATTCTGTAATTTACTTTCAACACATAAAACAAACTAGTATTGTTATGTAATATTAACGAAAATTCCTGAGACGGGATGCTTAGTAACTGCTTTCCAAATCTTTGAATAGAAATATATCCAGAATATTCCCTGGAGATAAAATGAGTAAGATTAATGCAAAACCTGATAAAATATGGTGCGTCATACATGCTGGCGCTCTTGACTAAAAGAATAAAGGATGAGATAAACAACTTGAAGTAAATATATATATATAAGAACATAACTTGTTCTATCTAGCATCGGTGGGTTGGTGGTGTATTTGTCGTTTTCCCATATTGAAATTTGGTTTAGTTCATTGTATATTGTATTCTGTACATTTAGCATCATAAAGAGTAATTATAAAAGAAATAACGGATTAAGAAACTCAATTATTGTTAGCAAACCATGTTTAACATTGCGATCTGATAAATAAATCATTTTAAACTTAGATGAAGATATTTCACCGAAATCTTAGACGGAAACATCACATCCAATCTTATTGGACTTCATTTTGATAGATTTACTATTGCTTTTGGCACAGACTTCTGTAAGATACATTGACCTGCCTCTGAATATGATATTGTGAAGCAAACTCCATTCAAAAGAAATAAGAAATTCACTGGTATTTACCAAAAATGATATCTGTTGGGTCAAGGAGTGAATTCTCTTTGTTGTACTTTATATAAACACGCATTATGCATATGTGTATGTCTGTGCGTGTGTGTGAGTGTGTGTGTACGTGTGTGTGTGTGAGTGTGTGTGTGTGTGTAGTTTGTATGTTTGTGTGTGTATTTGAGTGTGTGCCTTATATAAATGTTAAATATATACTTTAGATACATGTAGTGTAGATAGTAGAAGCAATAAAAAAAGACACTATGGGTGGAATAGGTTTAACAAACAGTATTTTCTTAATACTCTAATGGAAAGAGGAAGCAAATCAACGTTTCCGACATTAGTCTTTCGTCAGGAGAAAGGAAATTCTTGAGAGGGTGAGAAAGAAGAACAGCAATGAGAGGGAGAGAGAGATAGAGAGAGAGAACGACAGTGGGTTAGAAATCATGTGGGAATGCTGTACTGCAGGGAAGTTAACAAAGCAAGTGTGTATGAGCAAGTAAGTGGGTGTACGTTTCTCTGGGAGCCAATAAAATGAGGAGTGGTCTGAGCATGGTTTTATTGGATGTGTGCACATGTGCAAATGTATCCAAGTTTGCTGGTATAGTGGTGTACGTTAGTAGGGGTTCAAGGTGTTGTATGTGTGTGTGTATGTGTAATCGTTAAGCTTATGGTCTGAAAGCGCATATGTGAGGAGATGAGAGGACGCGCGTGAGAGATAAAAATATTCTTTCCTACTCTGGGCACGAGGCTCGAAATTTTTGGGGAGGGGGCCAGTCTATTAGATCGACCCCAGTACGCAACTGTTACTTAATTTATTGACCCCGAAAAGATGAAAGGCAAAGTCGACCTTGGCAGAATTTGAACTCAGAACACAAAGACAGACGAGATACCGCTAAGCATCTCGCCCGGCGTGCTAACGTTTCTTACTTCCTCATTGCCCACAAGGGGCTAAACATAGAGGGGACAAACAAGGACAGACAAAGGGATTAAGTCGATTAGATCGACCCCAGTGCGTAACTGGTACTTAATTTATCGACCCCGAAAGGATAAAATGCAAAGTCGACTTCGGCTGAATTTGAACTCAGAACATAAAGACAGACGAAATACCGCTAAGCATTTCGCCCGATGTGCTAACGTTTCTGCCAGCTCGCCGCCTTAAGAGAGGTTAAAATATTGATGAAACAAATAGAACGACAAAAGGGATATGGAGGGTGTGACAGGTGTGTTTACAAGTGTTTGAATATGATACTCATAAAGATGCAAGAAAGTTTCAAACTAAAATAAGCCAGTATCCCTATAAATTGAACAAAGAGTAAAAATTACACTCAAATGCACGGTCTACATGTGTTTGTCACTTCCGTCAGTTCTCCGACGATGGATTTTTCTTCCTTCTCTATCTTCCTCAAGATGATGATGATGATAATGCTGATGGTCATCATCATCATCATCATCATCATCATCATAATCATCATCATCATCATCATCATCATCATCATCATCATCATCATCATCATCAACATCATCAATATATCACGTTTCTGTACAGGGTCATCAATCAAGGCGTTTATAAAATTGATTGGTGAATAATTAACAGAGTGAGTAATAAATAAATAATTATCATACTCCGATTGATTAGAAATATTTTGAAAGTGAAATCTCTTAAAATCTGAAATGAAAGGATTCTTCTCTGATTAAAGTAAATTGGAAGAAATTTAGGACCTTA
>NC_068981.1:175275855-175278514 GCF_001194135.2 Octopus bimaculoides | reverse complement strand
GTTAATTCTAGAATACAAAATAACAAGAGTTAGCGCCAAACGAGTTGGATTTTAATTGATTCTGATTTCCAGCTAACTTCACTCTGTAACTGACAATGCCTTTCATACTACTACTACTACTACTACTACTACTACTACTACTACTACTACTACTACTACTACTACCACCACCACCACTACTACACTACTACTATTACTACTACTACTACTACTACTACTACTACTACTACTACTACTACTACTACTACTACTACTATATGTAAGGTGCATCGTTGAGTGAGAGTTACATGGAGTTTCATCTTTCGCTTTACAGCTTAACTCCAGTGCTTGTTAATTCGAACTTTACAATTAATCTAATTACTCTTATATTCTAGTTACTCCATCAGTCACATTGTTAATATTTTTTAACTAGCTTTCAAATAATTTTTCTTTATTCTGTCTTAACAGCAAAGTCATAATTGGTGCAATGACAGAACAGCAGTGGTCCCTAATTGATCCCTTAAGATTTGCTTATGGCCTGCTATCCATACAATTAGAATCCAATTTGTCAACCAAGATGCTACCTTCATTTATATATCTAAAGAGCTTTGGATATATGATGTGAATGCCTTCCAAAATGATGTTTATCCTTCTTTGTGGATAAATGATGAAATATGTTATATGATAATATAAGAAAAGAAATTCTTTGTTTCGGTACGTTTGACTTTACTATTTCAGAACATTGAATGATATCTTTAACTGCAAACTGGTTCGTAATGAACATTTTCACAAACCTTTATTGCTTCGACTATCTATCAGATAGATGAATGAAATTAATTTAGTTCTTGCAGAGAAATAACGAATGGCAATGCTTTTTGGAGGATGATTAATGGAATTATAAGATTTCCAGCTTTCTAAATTTGATTTTACGTATTGTTTCTTTGTAGAAATGCATATTATCCTCCTCTTTGTCCTTTCTGGGTTGACTGATGGCTCATCAGATACCACGTTACGTTTATCTTTTGATTGCTGTATCTCTAATTTGGTGATAGTTTAGTAGGGTCTTCAATGATGTATACAATTGATTTCTAACTAGAACACAGATTTCGTTTATTATCCGA
The DNA here is from genome assembly GCF_001194135.2 of Octopus bimaculoides. Taxonomy (NCBI): domain Eukaryota; kingdom Metazoa; phylum Mollusca; class Cephalopoda; order Octopoda; family Octopodidae; genus Octopus; species Octopus bimaculoides. Next base: position 175,277,414 of record NC_068981.1, on the reverse strand, counting down.
ATGTTGTTTTCTTTTTATTATATTCGCTATGAGCCTTTACTTCCAAAGCTATGTTTTTAACAAACCGTGATCTAAGTTTTAATGAATATCTTCAAAGGTATTGATCGTTATTTTATGGTGAGTGCTCTCAAAGTATTAGGCAATTTAGCTTTACACCAAAATAAAGAATTAATAGTTTTGACTTTTAGAATATTAAAATTATTCAAGATGTAAAACAATCATTTTCATTTTTCAGTTTAAAATACAACGTCAGAAGATAATACTACATATTCGTATTAAATGTTAAAAACGTTTCTGCAGACAAAATAAAGTAAAAAGATACAGCACTTGAGTTACAGACGTGGGGTACTAGACATCCATAGATAATTATTGTACGAAAATAGAGGAATCTAATACTGAGACTAATTGAATCTTTTACTCTTATGAACCAGCTTCTTTTTCCTATATTTAGCTCGAACAGTTCTCAATGATTATAACCAAAGCGAATTTTTCTTCACCTTGTCAATGATTTCTGAAAGGAATCGAAGAGAAGGTTACATGTCACTTCCACAGATATAATACTCATCAACCAAATTAAATTAACTCTTTCAACACCTGTTCTATTTATAACATTCGCAACACTCGTTCACAAACGAAAACAACGCGAGAGAAATTATCAAGATCTACATCTGCCTGTCACTTCAGTTTATATTATAGTAAAATTCTTCTTCTTCCTCCTCCACACACTTATCTTCTCCGTCGGCGTTCTCCTCGACGACGTGGTCATCATCGTCGTCGTCATCGTTGAATCGTTGCAGTTATCCGATGCGGGTTTTGCAAGATTGATTGGTGAACAAATAACAGTGTATGCAATAAATAAATAAACACCTCCATTGATTGGATAAGTTTTCAAAGTGAAACTTAAAAGGAAAAAAAAAAAAAAAAAACTAGTTGTACTGAGAAAATACTTCCAAAATTCCGAAAGTTTCTATCTAATAACAAAAAAATGGCAATTATTATGACTCTTGTGACTGACTGAATGTGGGAAACTACTTCAACAAACCAGTAATTCAATTTTGACGCATACTCAGCTCACTGACAGGGTACTTGAATCATGCAGTGATACACATAACCACAGACACTTAAATGTAGTGTATTTAAATACACACGGCTGCTTAAGTGCAAACACATTCACGAATACACACAGGTATGCCAAAACAGTCACCCCCCCCACACACACACACACGCTCAGAAACACATGTATGCTTACATATATATATATATTTATTCTTCTTTCTGGTAATCTTTTAATAGTTTCAGTAATTGAATTTCTGCCTCTGATGGCGTACCAAATTTCAGGGGTTTTTTTCCCCCTTTTGTTTTCATATATATACTTGACCATATCAACACTAGAATTTATTTCATTCTGCTACCCATTTTCTCACTCCACATTTATACTCCAATTTTACGCTATGAACCATTAATACGGTCAAGTGCATAGGTCCAGATGCGCATGTAGAAAACATATATACATACATACATTTATGTATATATATATATATATATATATATATATATAT
>NC_068981.1:175274419-175275288 GCF_001194135.2 Octopus bimaculoides | reverse complement strand
CAACAAGCAGGTGTATTAGTTTGATGCTCGAGAAAGTGACTGGTTGGAGAGAGGGAGTTAGATAGGAGAGCTGGGAAGAAGGGGGATAATAAAGTAGTGGTGATCCCAAAACGAAGGCGCGCGTGCGTATCTGTGTGGTTTGGCTGTGTTGTGGTGTGGGGATGTAAGGGTGTGCGTGTGTGTGTTTGGGGTGAGGATGTGAGGTGGGGTGAGGATGTGAGGTGAGGTGAGGATGTGAGGTGGGGTGAGGATGCGAGGTGGGGTGAGGATGTGAGGTGGGGCGAGGATGTGGGGATGGGATGAGTATGTGTGGGTTGGGTGAGGATTTGGGGGTGAGGATGTGGAGGTAAGGGTGAGGTATGTGGGAGAGGGGTATCAATGAAGGGAGAAAGTGGGTAGGAGTGAAAACAGGAAGTTGGTGAGATGAAGAGAGTAGAGGAGAGGAATCAGATGAAGAGAGAGGGGAGTTGAGCCAATGTGGTGCAAAGGAGCGAAGAGAGAAGATTAATTCCTGTTCATGGCGAAGGCGATAGTCCGGATGGCCTCTGTGCAAAAACAATCCGCACACATACAGGTGTTGTAACGAATAACCGATAGAGCGAAAATGGCACGAGATCAGGGTGTCATTGCCGAGTCAAATGTTTCGGAGTTGCTCCGCGAACCGGTCAGCGGCGTCGAGTGCGAGGAGAGAGAGCAGAGGCACGTTCCACGGAACGTGCTCTGGCAATGGTGGTGTGGATAGTGGTGAGGGGATATCCACGAAGGATGAAATGGCGACCCATGAGTTGAGACTGTCTCATAATCACACACACACACACACACACACACACACACACACACACACACACACACACATATATATATATATA
>NC_068981.1:175271228-175272753 GCF_001194135.2 Octopus bimaculoides | reverse complement strand
ACACACACACACACACACACATATATATATATATATATATCCAACTTAACATGAACGCCTTTTCAGAACACCGAATACTGCGTTATTAGACTTCAGAGATCCTCTCATGTTGGTGTTTGCTGCATAAAAGTCGGACGTCTTTCAGTTTCGTCAACAAAATCCACTGACAACGCTTTAGTTATCCCGAGACTACAATAGAAGACAAATGCCGCAAGTATCACTGAATGGGGCTGAAACCGCAGCCGTGTGATGGGGACGCACATTTTTTTACAACAAAGCCATGCCTGAACATGCTTTGTCATATTTATCTTTTTAGTGTCAAACTATCAATTCTAAAACAGCGAGATCGATGTCCTTCTCCATCAAGATTTTGCTTTTAAATATTTAATAATCAAATGTTATTGACGAACATCAAATGACCTTTCGTTCAAAGAATTCTTTTATAAAAGAACACATCCTCCAAAACTGACACTCAGTTACAGTCCTCATCTTCGCACGCAATGTAATATAGTATAATATAATATATCATACATACATATATATATATGTATGTGTGTCTGTGTGTGTGTGTGTATGTATGTGTGTGTATAAATGTATACGTGAGCGTATGTGCATGTATATCTATCTATCTACCTGTATATATATATATATATATATATATGAATTTTATATATAATACATAAGTATATATATCTAACTGCATATAAATGTTGTATATAGATATATACGCATGTATTTATGGTTGTATGGGGATATATAAAATTGCTTGTGCGTGTATATGCGCATCTATGGACATATACTTGCACGTGTGTGTTTTGTGTGTGTGTGAGTATGTGTGTGTTTGTGTGTGTGTGTGTGTGTTTTTGCGTGTGTGTATGTGTGTGTGTGTGTTTGTGTGTGTGTGTGTGTATGTCTGTGTGTGTGTATGTGTGTATGTACAAACATGTTGCTTAAATATATCTGTGTTGGCAGACATACATACGCACGAAACACTCAAATATTTACAAACTAGTAAATATTTTAGCCTCTTTTTATGCATTCCGATGTAATCACTCACATTTATAAATGCGCAATTAAATATTTTCGCAACACTAAGGAGATAGACAAACCCTTGAATGCACTAAGAATTTTACGTAGATTATATACATTTCACAATACTTAAAGTACTTGTTGTTAAAAGTCCTTCATGTCTTTTACGTGCCCAGTGCTATGAAGATATTCTGTTTCACAGAATCTTATTCTAGACTCTCATAAATCCATGGCTATTAGCTACGTAAAAGTCAGTATTAATAATTCTTTCTACTAAAGGCACAAGGCCCGCAATTTTGGGGGAGGGGATAGTTGGTTATAACGAACCACAGTGTTTCACTGGTACTTAATTTATCGACCCCGAAAGGATGAAAGGCAAAGTTGATCCCGGTGGAATTTGAACTCAGAACACAAAAACGGACGAAATTCTGATAAGGCAGACAAACAGACGGTGAGTATCAGATAGTCCATAACGAAGTTTTTCCCCCATCTCTCT
>NC_068981.1:175270454-175270975 GCF_001194135.2 Octopus bimaculoides | reverse complement strand
TCTCTCTCTCTCTCTCTCTCTCTCTCTCTTTCTCTCAGGTTTTCTCTTGCTATTAAAACAATAAATGTCCAAAATGATTCAGTGTTTCAACCGAAAAACATATACGAATGTATTAGACAGTATTTCTTTAGGATACGGTATCCAATATTTGCTGTGGTTGAAAGCACAAAACAAACACCACCTTCCTTTGAGTCATCACTCACTCCTCTCTCATATGTTGATATGTCTCGAGTTGTAGCCCTAATTCAATGGGGCCATTCTTGTCATATTCTGTGTGAGACTGAATCTCCCTGAGAACTACGTTAATGTTATGCATGTCTGTGGAGTACTCATTCATTTGTGAGTTAATTTTATCCTCGTGTGGTAATGAAAAGCGAAACTGACATCCAACATTTGCTGTGTGAATGTATCTATGTATGAAATTTTCTTTGGATTTATGTATCTACTGCCTCTCTCAGTTTCTCTCTTTCACTTCCTTTGTGTCCCTCTTCTCCCGCTTTTGATTTAAAAATTTATATATG
>NC_068981.1:175268310-175270227 GCF_001194135.2 Octopus bimaculoides | reverse complement strand
TTTCACTCTCTCTCTATCTCTTTCTTACTTCCTTTCTGAAACATTTAAAAACACAAAATGAATGCCGTCACCATTCACTGTCTCTTTCACTCTCTCTCTCTCTCTCTTTCTCTCTTACTCTCTCACTTTCTCTCTCACCCAATCTTTCTCTCTTTCTCTCTCTTTCTCTATTACTTCCTCTCTGTCCTCCTCTCTCTCGCTTTGCCACTTCTTTGAAGTAAGTGTGACACACACATCGGGTACGTACAAAAACAAAAAAGTTAGCGTGTTAATATTATTGATAATACATCTATTTATAAAATTTTATATCTAATATATATTTGTATATAAAATTATTCACTTGCCATGCTCAGACTACGTCACATTCCTAAATTAGCATGTAACTATATTCCATCCTGTTTTGTTCGTTATTGTTGTTACCGAAATCTTCAATGCGGAGCTGTGTATATGTGGGCGGGTGAAATCTCACATATTGTGGATAGTTGAAATATTATACTTCAAAACATCTATCTGAAATTTTAACTCCTATTGCTTTTTTAAATACAATACCATTTCCTTCTCAATCGTACATCGTTTGGATATTCTTCGTGTATCTCATATATGGCTGCTATTAGAGCTATGCTTTCTTGTGAATAGCTGTGAACTGGAATCTCTTACATTGATGCTGTCGATACAACTGTATAAAGAAAAGAGAATGCTAACAATTTGGTGTTTGTTGCGTGACATTACAATTGCTGGTCTTCCAATGATAATCAGCTAAAATTTGTTCACAAATATCCGGAGGCTAATTTACTTATTTATATATATACATACTTAACCCTTTAGCATTCGGATTACTCTGTCAAATGTAATGCTTATTGATTTTCGTTCTTTAGAATTAATCATGCATTATCTTGTAGCTTCAAGATTTCGATGATGTACTTATTTGTTTAGAGAATGGCATTATAGGATACGTGTGAGAGGCCAAAACTGTCCAGCTTGAATATAAAACAAGGAATATATTTTGGCCTGATGTGGCCGGTTAAAATGCTAAATGTTAAACACACACATACACACACATACGTAACTATGTATGTATGTATGTATGTCTATGCTCGCATGTACGAGGGAAAAATTTATGGATTTAAGGGTATCGCAAAAGGCCTCTTTGGAGGACCAAACATCCGAGTTCTTTTGCAGGGCTTAGAGAAACGGAAGGACCGCTACAATAAGTGTGTGAATCTGAGACTGGGAATCTTAATTAACTGATCCTCCCGTATTTTCAAAGCCGGGAACTTTTCAGCACCCTCTCGTATGTGTGTGTGTTTGTTTGTGTGTGTGTGTAGTTAACCCAACTGAAAAATTACTTATTATCTCTAAAGAACGCAATACGAAATTGATAGTCAAATTGGTATTTTATCGATATTTTCAGACAAAACTTTTCTACCACGGCTCTGACTAAGAGTTGTCTCCAGCCATTAGACAACAAGCCTTATTGAGACTTTTGTCCTACATGATTTTCTTCTAAAGAGCTGACTTCGTATAGGTGTGGTCTATATTGATCCAGTATTTTAGCAGTAATATATTATCAATCCCAGAAGAAACAAAAACAGAAAGAAACCTTACACGGCTTAGACGTAAATCGAAACCGTCAAGCATGTTCTGCGCGTTACTCTACAAAATTTTAACCGTTGCTGGTGTTACTTTGTTGCAGCTGTTATCATTGTTGTTGCTGCATTTGTTGCTGTTCTCGTGGTTGTTGTTGCTGTTGTTGATAATGATGATGATGATGCTGATGATGATAATGCTGATGATGCTAATAATTATCTTTATTACACTGATATCGTATTAACTATTTTACTCAACTGTGAAATGTGCCGATACAAGACAAACAATCCAATTCTTGCATGTCACCACAGAAAAAAATGAAACGAACGA
>NC_068981.1:175265384-175266433 GCF_001194135.2 Octopus bimaculoides | reverse complement strand
CCAACATCGCTTGACAATCGAGGCTGGTGTGTTTACGTCCCGTAAGTTAGCGGTTCGGCAAAAGAGACCGATAGAATAAGTACTAGGCTTACAAAGAATAAGTCCTGCGGTCGATTTCTTTGACTAAGGGCGGTGCTCCAGCATGGCTACAGTTAAATGGCTGAAACAAGTAAAAGAGTAAAAGAGTATATATGATGACTGCAAACACGTGTTCGAGTATTGCCATCGCTTGATCGAGAGTCCCATCGCTTGATCGAAAGTCCCATACATGCGAAAGCTAGGCCCAGCCATTCTTAGGTCAGGTTTTACTTTTGTGTTTCAAGCGATGACTGTGCATTATGATTTTTTTATAGTGAGGAAAAGATTTTCACAAATCCAATCCAACTCTCCGAACATGGACAACATAAACTCGACAAGAAAAACTAGTCTACATCATCGAATATTGTCAGTGTCGCAGATTTTTACTCATAGTTTCCTAGAGAGACGTTGTGACAACAGAGGGACTTCCCACTCCTAGTGCGGCAACCGCACACCTGGACGCCAACTCAGGTATTTCCACGTCCCCGCACATACATGCATACACACACATGTACACATTGTTGGATGGTCGTTGACTGCCCATGAGCTCTTCCTCCCTCCCTCCCTCCCTCCTTTGACAGGTTGTAACCAAGTACAACCTGGTTCATGGTGCGGCCGTCGGCAACTAAACTGACAACTCCATGAACCTTGCTTGGTGAACAGGATGATTGTTGGATAGCCTGCAGGACGAAATGCACACACACACACACACACACACACACACACACATACACACACACACACGCACGCATGCACGCACATACACGCACGCACACACACACGCACACACACGTCTATTCATTTCGACACCGGCGTATGTATTTCGACATCGGCGTATGTATGTCAAAAACGGTTAACTGGGACCTTATTTTGCTGGAGTATATACGTAAAAGGCGGAATTTAAGAATACTGCACACATATACACCTGAATCTATTGAGTAATCTATGTATGTATGCATGTATGAATGTAT
>NC_068981.1:175263221-175265374 GCF_001194135.2 Octopus bimaculoides | reverse complement strand
CTATCTATCTATCTATCTATCTATCTATCTATCTATCTATCTATCCATATGTATGTGTGTGTGTGTGTGTGTGTGTGTGTGTGTATACACGAGGTCTGATCAATAAGTAACCGGACTTACCGTAGTAAGGAAGCTAAAGTACGCAGAGTGAAGACGCTCGGTACAGATTGAACCTTGAACGAAAGATTAATAGGATAGAATAATGGAAGAAGAGGCGTTAAAAGTATATACTTTTGCTTTTCAGGCATATTTTGAGATCTCTCTCATGTGGCGTACTTAACTCGACCGTACTTTTATTTCCGTTGAATTCTGCCTGTAATGTATACTTCCCTCCTTGCGAAAGTCCTAACAGATTCTTTGTAAATAATCCTCCTGAGATAGAACATAATACAAATTAGTTTCTACAGAACATGCATCTTTCTTTGTAATTAATATTATGTTTTAACACACATTCTCTCTCAAACAAACACACACACACACACACTTACACACAGACCTACACAGACAGGCACATTCTTTGAATTGTTGCAAGTCAATTAACCTGCATATATTATGGTATAAACATGCTAAATCTTGATTGTTGTGAAGTATAGCAAGAACCATTGGCATTGTAGTTCGATGAAGAGGCACTCCGTCACTTACGACGATGAGAGTTCCAGTTTATTTGATAAACAGAACAGCCTGCTCACGAAATTAACATGCATGTGGCTGAGCATTCCACAGACTCGCGTTACCTTAATTTAGTTCTTAGGGAGACTCAGCTTGACACCGAATGTGACAAAGCTGGCTCTTTCAATTACAAGTACAACACACTTTTACCAGCTGAGTGAACTGCAACAACATAAAATAAAGGGTTTTGCTCAAAGATACAACGCTCCGCCTGGAATCGAACTCACGACCTTCTGATCGTGAGCCGATTACATTAACCACTAAGCCACGCGCCTTCACTATATATAGATATAAGCCAAGGTGATTGTTGACTTAATTAATTTGAGCCAGAGACAGAGAATGTGTGATGTTTCCACATGTGTGTGAGTGATGTTTCCACTTGCTGGGGCAGTTGCGAAGGGATATCAAGATCAAACACCCAGGAAAATTGACGAAAGGTTTCTTGTTTCATCAGGACAAGGCCCCAGCACGCAGGTCCTTGTTATCACTAGCTGATGTGTGTGACTGTGGTTTTGAACTGGTTCATCATCATCCTTATTCTCCTGATTTGGCCTCCAACTGATTATCATCTGTTCCCTAATATCAAAAATTACTTAGTTCGGAATCAGTGTCGCAATGAAGAAGACGTCAGATCTGCCGTTGATGACTTTTTTTACCAACAAGATGAAAACATCTTCAACAATGGGATGCAAGTACTGCAACATCGATGGAAGAAGAGTATGAACCACAAGGAAGACAATGCTGAAAACTAAGCCTCCTTTGGTCATGAGAGAGTTTTCATCAGTGTATGAACTTTTCATACATACATACATAAATACATACATACACACACATACACGCACATACACATATATATAAGTGTGCGGGGCTGAATGTGTGTGTGTGTGGGGGTGTTGCGGCCTGAGTGTAAACGTAAAAATGTAAATACCTCCTTCGGTCATGAATGACCATGGGATTACACTTAGAAAGTCCCCCTCCGAGGCACAAGTCTGGGAAACGTTGTTAATGGAAGACCAGCAGCCGCCCATGCATACAGGCCTCCCCTCTCCACGCCACGTATGTTATCCAAGAGAAAAGCAAAGGCCGATACAGCTTCGCACTTGTGATGTCGCAACTTATTACTAAGGCTGAATGAACTGGAGCATGTATGTATACAACAGTAAAATGTTGCACAGAAGGGCAACAAGGGGTAAAAACACACAAAAGATTCGAACATGGTCGTCCCACATCAGTTGTCAACCAAAAATCTTCAGAATTTCGCCCCATCACCAATAAGGTTCTTCCTTTTGGTATTTGCAAGAATAGTAAACGCCGCTGGGATAAGTGAGTGGACATGAAGAACTGAATGAAAAGATAGGACAATGTAAAATATATATATATATATCATCATGATGTTCATATGTAAAATATATATGTATTAACATATGCATGTATGCTTCCGTATATGTATGTATGTATGTATGTATGTATGTATGTATATATAT
>NC_068981.1:175255554-175263066 GCF_001194135.2 Octopus bimaculoides | reverse complement strand
AACATTGAGCAAATTTGAAAGAGGAACTAGCTTTTATGATATTAGGGAGCTAAATGGATAATAGAGCTTTTGAGAGTTAGAGGAGAAGAAATGAAGATATTGTTTCAATAGGGCCTAGTTAAGGTGAGAAATGAGGATCGAATGTAAGAATGAAATTTCAGAAAAAGAAAGGAGAAAAAAAAAACAAAAAAACAACAACAACGAACGGCTGAGAACCTAATTGTTTTTAAATCTGATATGTGATAGAAGGGGAATAAAATAAGAAATGCTGATGAAAGAAACCCAACCAAATAATTGAAAGTGTAAAGAACAAAAATTTATCTGTGAGGACGGAAACAAAAATGGAAGTATATATATGTGTGTGTGTCTGTGTATTTCTATATAGCGTGTGAGAGATAGTGGGAGATAGATGGATGCATACATATTTCTATATATATGTATATATATATACACACACACACACACACATATATATGCATGTATATACATGTGTGTGTGTGTGCGCGCTTAGAAAGAGAGAGGGGAGAGAGAAGGAGAGAGAGGGAGAGGAAAGAAAGAGGTAAGTGGCGTGTTGGCATGCCATTAGCAAAATGGATGACTTCTGCCATCTAACTTCACAGTATTGAAGAGGAGTTACATGTACGTTAACGAGAACTGACATACAGACTGTAAACAGAAATCTTGGCTCTGAATAAACAACGGGAATAACGAAACTTCAGCACTTTTGTATTCAACGCTCACACATTCACACTCATGCACACACACACACACACACACACACACACACACACACACACACACACACACACACACACACACACACACACACACACACACACACACACACAAATATATATATATACACACACACACACACATTCAGACATTTTGCACATATACACGTATATGGATACACGCACACACACACATACACACTGTAAGCACGATTACATATATAAACTTATACAAATGCATACACATATATGCAGAGACGTATCGTATTTATACCATGTGCGACCTAAATCTTAGATAGACAGACAGATTGACACATAGACAGATAGATAGGTGGACAGATAGATAAATCTAAATATCTGACTATATATATATAGCCGACTAAGAATCCATAAGTTAGAAAAATGCATATGCATATCTGTCTGTATGGGTATATTAATCGAAGTGTACGGTATTATATATCCATTACGGCCGATCTTACCAATCGATTGGTAATTATCGATTGGTAAACTGCTGACTTATTAGATATAAATGATATTTTGTTGTTGCTTTTTCAGTAATAAATAATTTCAGGAGAAATAATTAAGGCAGTTTGCGTCGATTTTTGTTCAGATTCAAATTAAGTAGTAGAGAGGTATGGCTTGGCATTCTTCTGCTTGGCATCATATTCAGCTGATAGATATTTCCCACCTCTTTGCAACAGATAATTTTATTATATACATATAGCATTTTTCATGTTATTTTAATAATTTGAAACCCCCCATTAAAAATATTCTTCAGTGCTAGCTCCGTATATTAGAAATGCTTTTCTTCAACCTATTTAAAAACAATGTGTGTTGAATTCATTTAAAATAGGAGTAAATGATCTTACTTTCAATATCACATTCTTGGGTTGCATGTATAAATTGTTTAATAAATTCTGAAAGAATTAGCTACAGCAGCAGTCCTCGACCATTTTTTGCCTACGGATTCCTTTGATCCCTATTCTATTCTGGTGGGTCCCCCAAGCCATTAAATGTTTAAAATCTAGTTTTATAGATACTTCTTTCAATATTCCAAATTTCTCATACATTCATACACTTGTATATGTTGAACTACATAAAGCGTTTGAGAATGCGACCTAGTTGTTTCTTCCAATAAATACATCTATAGCAGAAATTTTTATTGGATCCTTAATAAGCTACTATGGATCTCCAATTTAGTATTTTGTTTGTGTAGACTCCCCACAAAATCTTATATATGTATATTTTTTAGTGCCGTTGACACCACCGATTAAATGGTACTGACCAGATGTCGAAACCATAATGATATCCGTGGGGCAGCTGATGATGGACGTATGTTGGATTGTTGGTATGGCTGTGAATAATATTATAACACATCCTTTTGAGATATATATATATATATATATATATATATATATATATATATATATATATAGGCACTGGGCTCATACAAACCCCGGTTGTGAACCATTGTTCTTTTGACGAGGTCTAAACTCTCATTACATATATTGATATCTACTCTGAATTAATTTGGGCTGTCTCGCGAGGTACGTTTATTGAATATACTATTGAGTGTGCGTGTCTGAGTGTCTATCTGACATTCTGCCTGTGTCAATATGTGAAAATTATATTAAAATCAAGATTATGCTCTAGTTTAACCAGCGGTATGTCTCAAAGTATTTCGAACGATATATTTTATAACGAATACGAGCCTTAACCTTATATACGATGGTATCTATTGTGATAGAAACATACTGATATATCACCCGTAAGATATATACACATATGTATAATGATATTATGAAACATGTCAAGATTTACCGTCATATAGTTTCAAACTCTACTTTGACGATTTTAAAAGTTATAAACTTATTCCCAAGATCCTCTGTGACGTAATATAAGACGCGCAGCATAAATGTCGTTAGAGAAGTTGAATTTGTAAATAAGATCGGGAAAGTCTTGAAATGTCTACTTAATAAATTTCCACACGTTAGAATTCACTGTTAAATATATAACACTAATATTAAATCATGAAAATTTCTTAACAAAAAATCAAATATATACTAGACGTGCATTTAATGTAGAAAGCTGTCCATTATTTATGTCGATATATATATATATATATAATAAACAAGGACAAAACTTTAAGATTAAAACTGACTTCACTTGCGCTTCTGAAAACTTCATCTACGTTATAGCATGTTCAGGCTGCAATAGGAGCTATATAAGTTCAACAGGAATGTCTCTAAGAGGTAGACCTACACTACACAGAAAACAAATCTACTACCCCCCCCCCCAATACCATCAAATACCACTCAGTGGTCACATAGACAGATGTGCCAAGGAAGGTTAGCCACAATTCACAATATTCCCTCTATACCAATGCACGGAAAGGACCTCAACCTGACAACGACTAAATAAAGAGGTTACATTATTTGAAAAACCAGAACTTAACAGGAATTTAAAATGCACTTCACAAATAAAATAACAACCAGAAAAAAGGAAAAGAAGAATTATCTCCCCATAGCTAAGAAATATTATATTCACTGATTATCCCTTTAGCTATATTCAGTGATTATCCCCCTTGAGCTATACTCTCCTGTATGACCGCAAAACTGTATCATAACTGCTTCTACGCAAGATTAAATCAAAACCTTTTTATGGTTTCATAACATTGAGTTATGATTAGCGAAGGGAAACCGGTCGACTTTGTACATGTTGTAATGGATGAAATAATCTTTGTATATAAAATCGAGATTTCTATGCTTTTTCACCTTAATTTATTTTTTATTTACCACCTCGTGGAATCTCCTGCCGAATTTTTCACCGATATATACGACACATAAGACCCAAAATTCCATAGAAAACAACACCATTAAAAAAAATTATAAACAAGAAAAAAATTACAACTGAAGACATTTTAAAAGAACTAAAACATAACTGAAGTCTGATTACTTTAATCGACAAGCTTGAGGCATCAAACATACTCAATCATGAGAAAAAAGGAAATGAAGAAATGACTCATCACTCAGAGCAGGTTAGTATAGATATAAACCTTTTATGCACTACACTAAATTTGATTTTCGCAGACAAACTAGACAATGAATAATTCCCAATAGAGGAAACTCAAAATGAATTCATAGAAACACAAGACCATCTAACAAAAAGGAATATCAAACACATTTGGAACACAAATCTTAGAAACAGAAAATTCGCATTCTGGAACATGCTTAAAAATTCCAACAAGGCAGAAATTTACGAACGCTGGATGCGCTCAACACCAATAGTATTTTAAACGAACCTGATGGATAGAGAGAAGTGAGAGAAAGATTGGCATTGTATCAAATGAAAACAGAAATAGAACTACTTAGATTAAGAGCATCTAACAATGAAGCAAAATACAAAAGCATTGACGAAGAAATGCACAGAGAACTGAATAAACATGCTAATGGACAAACTCTGGAAAACATTACTAAACTTTGGATAGAAACATGTGAAGCTGAAGAAAGAAATTCCCTTCAACGCTGGGAAAAAAATGATAACTCCTTCCAAAGTTATGAATCGAACTTCAGAAAAGGGTTTAACTTGGATAACTCCTTTATAAGAAGACAACAAAAAATAATCATAAAGAATGGAATAAAGAACTAAGCTCTTTTAATTATGGATGCATAAAAGAAAATAATTACGCAGGACCAACCACACACCGGGAAAAAATCGTTCACACACTAGAAATAGGGATCACCCACAACGTAAACATATTAGACCCATGTTTCAAAGTTCTCAGCCGACCCTAAACCTTGGAAAATCACAAGATAATATTTGAATAGGAATGTTCCGCAAACCAGAAATTTCAGAAAAAATTGCAGCACGGTTAGGAACTTTAAATCCTAAACAGGAATGAAAAAGACACAAGGCACTATACCAAATGCCAATCAAAGGACCCTAGGCCACATGAACACACACAACAACTTGATAGAGCAATATCATCACTCTTTTAAACCAAATTCCAACAGATACATCAACAACCCAAACCGACGCTACCATAACGAACGTTTTTTAGCCCCAGACGAGAGTAACAGGGACACACGTTGGAACATAACATACAGAAAAAAACCAAACGTAATTCATTTATCAAAGGATTTCCTATCAACAACAAAGGTCAATATACTTTCAAGAAGGCTAAAATTCACCCCAACTCCACGCAGAACCAACCAAAATGAAATTAAAGATAGTATAACGGAATTCTGCAGAAAATTAAGACTAATTCACTCTAATATCCAAGATGATTCACTGGTTAAAAACAAAGGTAACCACATCCTACACGAACATAGAAATAAAACATACGACGATTTCTGTAACCACGGCATAAACTTCCCCAGCCACAACCTGCACAAACAAAAGATTAACTCAAACTTTAGCACTACCCAATAGAAAGAATTAATTGAATTATAAAATGATGAGAAATTAGCAATTAAAGCCGATAAAGAGAATGCGGTAGTAATGATGGGCACGGACTACTACAGATGCCTAGTAGTATCCATGCTGAATAATGAAGACTACTACGAAAATATCGGAGACTACAATCCTCAAAGAATAATGAAAAGTCTTTCGACGTTAATTCAATTACACAGAAAAGACCTGACGAAAAAATAAATAAACTATACAACTAACTTTAAATGTAAACTCAGCCTCTTCTATGGCTTACCGAAAATTCATAAAAGACATATTATAAATGGAGCAATTAAAAAATCAACGAAGTCGTACATACTTATACCAACACCAGGAGACCTTAAACTAAGGCTCATTACCCAACTTCGCTTATAGACGTGGGATAAAACGTGCAAAAAGAATTAATATACAAACACTAAGAGCACTAATAAACAACACAGCCACAGAAACAACGAAGTATATAACACTACTATCCCAAACTTTCCAATACTAAATAAGAAACTTATTGTTTCCAATATTTCATAAGAAACAAGACACACAATACGTACGTGTTGTATAAAGAATAGAATTTTCGTCCGTGGAAACCTCATTACGTGCAGGAGCTAAAATCTGAAGACCGTGACCGCAGAAGTCCAGAACTCCAGTACTCCAAGAAGTCCAGATCTCACTCCACGTGACTTTTACCTGTGAGGTTACACAAAAGAGGAAGTGTACAAGACAAGTCCTCGTACACTGAAGGACTTAGAGACACGGATTCAGGAGGTTGAAAATGATATCCCAGGCGACATCCTTCAGAAGGCTGTACATTCTATCCCTGGCTGTTTGAGGAGATAGTTTGACGCCACCGGTGCCTACGATGAAATATGAAGATAATCTTTCATTTTCCCAGGTAATAAAGAACATGTATCATTTGTTTCGATAAAGTTGTAAAAATAATATGGATTTTATTACCTATTTTTAAAGCCTACTTACTTTTCACCCACCCTGTATATTTAAACGAAAGTATAAGAATACACACAAAAAAAAAAAAACGTATGTATTCCTCATGCTGAATAGAACCTACCGTAAACAGAGCTTTGTCACTTTGCTGTAAATACTGTTTATTAACACTTGAATGAATTTTCGGAGGATTCATTTTGTAGTTATTTCCATCAAGTTCTTTTATTAAATTGTACCTCCTTCTTATAACACACATTCATTTCAATACTTGTTAGTTCCGTCATTACATTATATGCTTGCTATATTTTGTTCCCTAATGTTTGGTGCTTTCTTTTATTTTTCTACAACCGTTTCCTGAGTGGAATTTTAGGAATTCTGGATGTAATTTCATAATATGTATTTGCATGTTAAAATACTAAAAACATGTGTAATACACATATGTGAATTTGTGTGTGTGTATGTGTCTGTGCGTCTATGTGTGTGTATATATATATATATATATATATATATATATATATATATATATATATATATATATATATATATATATATATATACATATATACATGTAAGTGTATATATATATGTGTATATGTGTATGAATGTGTGTGTCGGTGTATACATAATGAGAATAATGAAGACGATGACAATTTTGATGATTATAATTATGTTGGTAATCATAATGTTAATAGTGTTGTTTTTTTTATTGTTGTAAGATGACAACGGCAGTAACAACGGTAAGGATGATAATGACGACGATATTGATGATTACGATGGTGATGATGATGATGGTGATGATGATGATGATGATGACGTCGACGAACAATATGATATTAATGACACGTGTGCGAATTATATACGTCAAAGATTTGATAAAGGACTGGAAAGTATTTGTATTTGCATTTGAAATAATTCAATTAGTTCTGACATGTTTTCTTTATTTTTCGTTTTAGGATCCGCATTCCCTTTATTTACTGAATCGTGGTCTTCCGTCAATACACACACGCACGCACGCGCACAAACACACACACGCATACACACACAAAAACACGCACACACATACACGCATGCACACATGCACACGGACCGACAAATGGACACAGATACACACACATATATATGTATGCATACGTATATGTATATATATATATATGTATATATCTATATGTATATATTCATGTATATATACATATGTGTGCATATATATAAATATAAATATGTGTGTCTATATATATATGTCTGTGTGTGTACATATGTATATATTCATGTATATATATATATATATATCATATATATACACACACATGTATATATACACATATGTATATATATATAAATATATGCATACATATATATATATATATATATATATATATATATATATATATAT
>NC_068981.1:175238054-175253054 GCF_001194135.2 Octopus bimaculoides | reverse complement strand
GTAGTCTCATTCACAAAGTAAATTCTATGACGTTGAAAACTACCTACAAAAATAAATCTAATATCTCCAGGTAATGGAAACATTTGTCGGTATATTATATTCTTTAATTCAAGTGCCTATCTCTCTTCATAGATCGGCATTAAACTACCAAAGATCCGTTACAATGGGTACTTATTTTCCTGCCTTTCCCAGTGTCATTTTGTCTTATGAACTGTGAAAACATTTAGCTTTAAGAGAGTCGCCAACCATCATCTTACATATGAATTTCCTAGTTTCCCGCCTCTGCTTTCATTCATTTCTTATTTCTTGTGTTTGAAGCTTCCTTCCACTCAAGTCCAATGAATTCAGTCGTGCTTTAAACTCCACCAGTAATTTTATAACCTTTATGATCAAACTGCCAAGATGATTAAATTTAAAGACATAAAAGCTATTTGAATTCTGACCACCAGATAAGCATCTACAGCAATATTAAAATATATTTTTATTGGAAGTCACCCCCACTGCCAATATGATTTAGTTTAAAATGTATACGAGAAAGATTCCTCAAAACTATTAAGTAATCAACACATGATTTAAAACAATAACAACCATATCTCTTAGAGAAGCAAGAAGTAGAAATTGAATCCTTAAGACTACTTAAATTTCATAGACGAGGGCGTTCCTGCTAAATGCAAGTCACAGACTACGTCCAGAAGAATGACATTTGAATGATTAGGTTTCAATCAGAAGCGCACTTCAGACTCTAGAAGACAAACACTCATTTTCTTCTCTCTACTCTTATCACAACCGATAATTACATCTGTTCCTCTGAACTGTGTATTGTTGCATAATCATTTCATTTAAGTGTATTCTTCTCACTCGTCATTTTGCTTTTAGTCACTACTATTTTGTGCGTCTACCGCTCCCATACCCGCTCAACAGTAAAGGCTTCATTCAAACCTAAGCCACTACATCTGCAATCTTCTGGAATTTTCCCCCACCCAACTTTTTCTTCAGAAACTGACCTACAGATGTCAAGCTGATCATTAGCTGCATCAGCTTTGCCAGTCGTGTAGGGTTTGCTCGGGTCATAGATATTGCCTCTTCTCATCTTAGTAGCTTTTAATGAAGAAATGCTTTGACATTTACAAGACTGACATTGCGCAATACTAATGAAGATTATAGCATATTATCGACCACTTAAAATAAACTAATATGAACAGTGACTCTATTTCACTCATGACTGTAACCTTCCACTCAATTAAGCCTAATTTGATAGTTTGCAATATCACTTCATTTATTTTCATTTAACCAGAAGTAGTCAAGAGGACATTTAAAGTGGTGTTGTTTGAGTTAAATCTAAGGAATGATAAAGAAATATGAAGGAGAAAGATAAGAGAAAGATAAAGATAACGAGGGTGTTATCAGATAAGTGGGGTGGAAAGAGAGATACAGGGAGAAAGAGAGAAAGAGACCATGCTACGAAAATAGGGTTCGTCAAGCCGATTGAAGGAAGGATGTGAGAGCTACTTTCAGATGCGGTTTGACACCTTTTCTTTGATTTCCCTCAGAGCATTTAACATTTCATTGGAATCTTATAAGCAGTAATGGCAGTTATCAGTATTACATAATTAATACATGCATGTAAAGAGATGTAAGAGCTGATTGTGATACAATGGTAGCGAGTCGAATACTTGTTTAGAAGTGTACTTGTTCGAATTACGTTAGTGCTAACTATATTTTCATGACCCTTTTCCATTATAGCTCTAGACAAATTTCTGAAATTATATAAGTTAGGCTGCCAGCAATTTCGACACATTCTATCAGTAGCGCATTGATATTTAAAATAAATATCCGTGATTTTTTTGCCTATAGTGTAGCTGATATTTTACTCTGTGGGTTAAAAAGGAACTCCTTTCCAATATTACGAATTAATTTACTGATCGTAACTAACCTGAATCTGAGTTTTCCTTCCTACTTATCTCTACTTTCATTTCGTTTGTGGTCTCTGCCATTTCACCTCCTTTTCTCTCATTCCAGTTTCTGGATTGAATGAACAATGGTATTGACCAAAACTTGCGCCATCATGTGGCAGTGTGATTTTGGTAATTTAAACTTCTCCATTAGTGAAGTAACAAACAGCAGTAGTTTTGCAGCAGCACTATGCAACCCAATTTTGTACGGTATGGTGGTGTACAAAGCCTCTTTTGGAGCGACCTGCTTTGAAAACCTTTCCATTCTTTTCACTATTGTTAATATTTCATACAGTTGAAGAGGTTATAAGAATTTTGCAAAAAAGCCATGTTGATAATACTTCATCTTAAACTTGAATGCCAAGCTGAGTTATCTATAGCAGTTAGCTCCGGTTTCAGTTTGGCTTGAATCTTAACACCTTTCCAGGCTTCATTAAGGGGTATGCTTTAAATAATTGCCTGTACACTAATATTTGAACTCATCTTTTCACTTTCATAGGGATACTTCTTGGCCTAACCTTCACATTATGAATAGACTGTGTCCTGACACTGCTGAAGAAGTTCATTGAAATAACTTTTAATTCCTTTCCTGTTTCTACTATGGAAAGAATGTCATCAATAAAAGCCCCTAATGGTGACAGTACGAAATGTCCATTGATCTGCATTCTTCCTTTCATCTTCATATATCTTTCAGGACCAACTGCTTATCTATCTCGGAGAGGATTTAGAGAAACGATGCACTCCATCACGCTGCCCTACTCTTAGTTCATTGTGAAGTCCTTGGAGGTTAACTACAAGATTTCTGATCTAAGGAACAGCATGCAAAGCTCCTTCACATGTCCAAGAATACAGAAAATCTAAGGTTTTTCAAGACATGGTGAAGTGATTCATAGGCCTTCATGAGGTTAATCCTGACAACTGAAGGGAACTACCTACTTCTTGGAGCTCCAAATCACTTGAACATATTCAAAACATCCTAGGAATAACGGGACCCAACTTCCTATATTGATGTACTTATGAGTTCACTCAACGGTAGAAATCTTGATATCCTCCTCGTTCATACCACATAAAACAGCGTGCCTTCTACATCAACAAAGGTTAGCAGCTGAAACTGATTAAAGAATAAAATCCCTTCTGCTTTAGACAAATTGAAGCCCTTCTCCATGCACGCTGTAAAATACTTTGACAATTTCAGGACAGCGCTTGCATAACTTATATACTAAACTTTTTTTTGACTGAAACACATTTGGATCTCGCCTTCTGCATGAACAACTCGACATCATTGACGTCAAACTAGATCTTAGGTTCAGGTGAAAGCAACACATCAGTGATCGGGTGCAGAGGGACGTTTCGAAGCGGATATAAGTAGTCACCGCGTAGATGGTTTTCAAGTTTTACTTTAGATTTGTGCATGTGTGGGGGAAGCTGTAAGCAGCAGAGAATAGTATCAATACTACCATAAATGATTAGTCTGTATTTCTTTACTGAATTCATTTACAACTCTTATTTATGAATCGAAATTTATACATGAAATCACACACATATGCATGTGTCATGTAAGTGAAGAGAATTGTGCATTTATATATCAGCACTTCATATAGTTCTAATTTTCAGAGTGTCTTGCTTCCAATGAATATGTTAATTATGAGCGTCATTTTATATCAAGGAAGGAATATTTGATAAATCATTTACGAATTGAAGAAATAAAGTTAATCAGAATATGAAACTTAATTATCTGTCTAATATTACAAACTAACTTCAAACATATACTTACTTTTGCTCACCTTTTCTCGCTGTCTCTTTGAATATCTCTCTCTCCCTTTAATCTTCGACAGAAATCTTATCTCTACTTTAATTGCATAAAGATATGTGCAAGTCAAATCTATTGCCATGAGAAAGCCAGTCAAATACAAGTACCATTCTTTAATCTGGTATCCATTCCCAACTAGTTAGGTAAAGTGAATACACGCGAAATCAAATGGCTTGTTCAATAACACAACAAAAGCCTACATAAGATTTAAAATCGCTTCCTGTGAACTGGTAGTTTAATACTTTATTCACTCAAATATTTCATATCTACCAACTACAAAACACTAAACATAAATTCTCACTTTAACTGAACGAATGAACTACGAATTCCAAATGAGAAAAGTTGGTTCCATCAACCGATATCTATTAATCCATATATTACCAAAAGGCGTTTAAACTAGCTTTGTCATTCGTCTTCCTTTTGTAACTGCCAAATATATATTAACAACTTCCTACACCAATCTTATCTCAAAGAGTAATTGCACATAACAAGTCCTCAATCTTATGGCTTCATCTTCACAGCGAATAGATAGAGCGTCAAAGCTATAAACGATTCTTACCATCTAGTTTAGTATGTTAGGATTATTGAACAGATCTGAACAATATTACTCCGCAGCAATAACCACGGCAATGAAAAGATGTCGACGATAATGAGAATATTAGATTTAATGAATAAAATGTAAATTTAGATAGAGGAAACTAGAAACAAAACGAAAAACTTCAAAAGTTTTTTAAACAAATAACGTCAAAATGAAATCAATAATTTCATAATATACCACGTAAGGTAAGATCGTTCCTCACATCTTAGAATTAATTTCCCAAAAATTATTCAATGCTGAAAAAGTTATTACTAGATACTTCTTGACGCAGACCATCCTTGATTTCTTAGGAACCAACCCATTGAATAATGAATTGTGGTTATTCTTCCAAAACCAGGTCCTATTTTTTCCTAGTTCAAATCTTGGTGAATTCACGGATCAGTAATGATAGAGCGACAACTTGTACCGACATATTTGGGAAATCTTTACAGAAGCTTTTACTTAGAAGTATCCGTAACACAATAGTAATATTACAAAATCCACCAAGGAAGCGAGTTGGCAGAATCGTTACCACGAAAGGCAAAAATGTTTAGCAGCATTCAAATTCCGCCGAAGTTGATTTTACTTTTCGTCTTCTTTCTCGATGAGATAAATACCAGTTGAACACTAGCGTTGATTTGATCGACTTTTTCCCTCCCCCGAAAGTGCTGACCATGTGCTAAAATTTGAAGCCAGTATTACTACTGCCACCTCAGAGCAGTAGATTGACATAATCGTTAGAATATAAAGTAGTTTAGTTACTCTCTCTCATAAGGCCCGGTTTCCCAGTTTCAATGGCATATATATTCCCCACCTGGACAGGACGCCGGTCCGTCGTAGGATTACTCATTTTTGCCCGCTGAGTGGACTGGGGCAACGTAAAATGAAGTATTTTGCTCAAGAACACACGTCGCCTGGTGCAGAAATCGAAGCTACAATCTTACGATCATGAGTCCAACACCCTAACCACTAAGACACGCGCTTCTACGTTAGAGTATCGGGCAAAATGACTCTCGGTACGTGTTCAAAACACTTTAGGGTCTAAATTCAAGTTCTACCGAGAACAGCGTTGCCTTTCTTCCTCCGAGTTTGATAAAAAAAATAAAGTACCAGTGCAACACAACTGAGGACGATTTAAATGACTAGCTCCATCTTACCAAATTTCTGCTTTTGGACTAATATTGGTTTCAAATTTTGGCACAAGGCCAGCAATTTCTGGAGGTTACAGGGCGGAGGGGGTTAAGTCGATTACATTGAATCCATTACTCAACTGGTACTTATTTTATCGACTTCGAAAGGATGAAGATAAAGTCGACTTTGGCGGTATTTGAACTTTGAACATAAAGGCAGACAAAATGCCGTTAAGCATTTTCGCCGGCGTGCTAACGATTCTGCCAGCTCGCCGCTCTCATCTCGTATGCTGATATTAAAAAAGCAACACATATACCACCACCACCACCACCACCACCACTGCCGCCACCGCCGCCACCACCGCCGCTACTACTACTACTACTACTACTACTACTACTACTACTACTACTACTACTACCACCACCACCATCACTACTACAACTACTACTACTACTACTACCACCACCACCACCACTACTACAACTACTACTACTACTACTACAGCTGCTGCCGTTGCTGAAGATGGCGATGATTTGTAGCAGCAGTCCTGCTAATTACTGCTATTTTCTATTTCAAAGTTATATAAAGTGAAAAGAGCAATAATTAATTTTAAAAAAAAATAAAACGTTCTTTTGTTGCAGACTATTCTTCATTCAATATGTTGCCAATATCTAAACATAAAGTGATAACAACAACAACAGCAGCATCGACGACGACAACAAGAACATCAACCACAATACTCTTTCAATTAGAGTCCAAAACTATTTCGGTTGCTTTATTTTATTTTATATATGTCTTTTTTTCTTCTTTTTATTTATGCAATTTTCGTTCTCCTTTGATTAGTTCTTTTCTTTAAGAGTTGACAATATAAAAATTGCTTAAACATTATTTATTCTTCGTTTTCACCTTTTTTTTTTATTATGTATATTTTTTTCAACTTTACATTCCTTTACACGATATTTAATAACACAATAGTTGTAATTTCTCTTTTAGCTAGTGGCTTTTAAGTAATGATTTCTCTCTAATCTGTCTGCGTGAATTTAATGTTCAAGACAGTTAATGTTAATTTACTACAGAAGTTAAGATGCCCCGGTAAAGACACTACGAGACATTATTCCGCACGTAAGCATATGAGGGAGCTTCTACATGCTCGCTCCGTCTATTTGAAATGGCTGATAAATCTCCCTCGAAATCCATCCCATCGTATTAGAAAAGCATACACAGGGTAAGGTATTCTTTGTTTTCCTACTAATAGAGAAAAACAAGCTGGTTACAACAAGAATACACTTGGTAAAGAACTAGTTTCATCAGTGATGATTTCGAACAAAAGAGGAGCAACAATAATAACAGCTTTATTCAATCATCTCTGCAATCTGTTTCCCTCGTGGTGGGTGTGGAAACAAGTATATGAAACCAGAGTCAATAATTCGCTATGCAATTCGTATTAACAATCACACACGCGCGCGCACGCATGCACATACGCATTTATCCTGAAATTCGGGGAAAGCGGACAAGTCAATTACAACGATTCCGGTGAAACACTGGTACTTAACTTATCGACCCCGAAAAGATGAAAAGAAAAGGCAACCTCGGCGGAATTTGGACTCAGAACGTAAGGACGAACGAAATGCCGCTAAGTATTTTATCCGGCATGCTAACGATTCTGCCAGCTCGCCGCCTTAGACGTATCTATATACATATAATATATATATATTCTCGTGTATATATATATATATATATATATATATAT
Source organism: Octopus bimaculoides (assembly GCF_001194135.2). Taxonomy (NCBI): domain Eukaryota; kingdom Metazoa; phylum Mollusca; class Cephalopoda; order Octopoda; family Octopodidae; genus Octopus; species Octopus bimaculoides. Next base: position 175,245,834 of record NC_068981.1, on the reverse strand, counting down.
ATAATACAAATGATATATGAGCATATGCATGTATACATACATATATGTACATACCTACATCTACATGTATATATAGATGTATATCCGGGTACAGGACGTCAGAAAAGGAACGGGAACATAAACAAAGCACAAAAAACGAACTTTTTTTTACAGACAACAGAATGAACACATGGGAAAACAGACGAGCCACTTATGGAACTTTTCCTTCATCAGCTGCCTCTCTTCTAAACTAGGCGTTTCGAAGATGAAGCAGAACGCGCTCTTAGAATAACTCTTCCTGTATAGTGGATTAACCTACTAAACAGAGGATTCCAAGGTAGCAATCACAAACCAAGACAGGAAAAATGAAACAGTGGAAACAACATTAAAGGCCGTAGGGCCAAACGCGATGAGATATTGAACGCTGTGATATGACGAAGCTGAACAGAGAGAGATAGTAGTTTTGTCTTGCCTTTATGCTGGCTGGAGTGATATGTATGTATGTATGTATCTTATGTCTTGTCGCTTAGGATCGTTACTACTAGCAGGTAACCGAGTACAGCCTCCTTTCTTTACTTATTGTGTTTGGAGGAAGGAGTATTGCCCTTGGTATCTGCAAGCCCTAGAGACTGGTGTGATGAATGTTTAAACGGCTGTAGGTCAACAAGCAGGAAAGATGTTAGTAGCAATAAGATTCCAGAGGGACGATATTGTGGCGAGAAAAAAAAAACTGGGAATAACTGAGATTAACATTTTAGAAAATCATGTTTGATTGTAATTTTAAGTTTCGTTCACTAGTTTATTTAACCTGTAGTAAAAAATAATTTTGTAAGGCATTATAAAGACAAATGAAAAACTTCATTTTAGGAAAATACTATACTCAAGCGCTGTTCCTTAGAACATATTTTTATGTTGACCAAACTCTTCAATTTCCGACTTTCTACAGAGATATACACTGTCATTCCGTTGCACGCTTCAGCATGTCCAATTCAAAGAAAACCAGCACCCCTCTAACCTGGCCAACCTATACCCTATTGTTTCACCTCTACTACCTCTGAGATAATAGAGACTGCCATGAAGTATAACGTTCTTCGTCACCAACAGAACGGCTTCCACAGAGCCATATACTTTGACACAAAGAGTGACAGGAGGTGGAAAGATCAGCGGATCGAGAATTCGTGAGCAGTGGAGATTCGAGAAAAGAAAGCTCAGAGAAAGAATCTGAAACATTTTTAATATCCACAGATGAGAGAGAGAGAGAGAGAGAGAGAGAGAGAGACAGAGACAGAGACAGACAGAGAGAGACACAGAGAGACAGACAAACTGATAGTGAGAGAAAGAGAAAGAGGGATACAGAGACAGAGAAGGAAAGAGACCAAGTGGGTGAGAAAGCACGGCTGTGGGCCAAAGGCTGGAGCGTTGCGTTAAAGATTGAATGTCATTTAGTCGAGTAGCCCTTTTCCAGGTGTTGTTCATGATTCCTGTGAGCACAGTTGCGTTAGCGTCCCAGAAATGGGGACATATTTATTGTAGACTTCACTTCTAGGGTACTGTAAGAGGCTGAAATAGTTTCAAAGATGTCTTTTGGGTGTGCCTTTAGATATGTTATGAATGTGCTTTCGCCAAGAAAGAAGTTCGGGAACTGACTTGGAACTATTGTGAAGGCTCTAAGTATCTTTCGCGATTTGGGGTTAAGTACGGTGTTATTTTCATTGATACGAGAAGTAGTTGAGTTACTTTTTCATTTTTACTTTTAAAAACACAATGTTAATATGCACCCTGTGATGGATGCTCTCAAGGATTCTGTTATTTTTAATCAGTGCAGGTTTTATGTGTGATGTCGTGGTTGCTGCATGTGTTTGCTGCATTTTGGGGGAACGTATGTGAGGAATGAAAGGTCGTATTGTCTTAATAAGAATGGGTGCTGTTGGATGTGATAGAAAGTAAGTGATTGATGTATTGAAGGAAGAAAATATGGGATTAAAATCAAACCCTGGAGAACACCAGAGTAGATTTTGAGTGGGGAAGAAAGAAATCCATCTGCACGTGGGTAATACTGTGGGAAAACATGAAGTTACCGATCACAGAGGTGAGAAATGAGTGGAAATTTGTAGGAAGGCAATTTTTGGTAGTGTACTTGTCGCTCACGTTTGAAAGCTCTGCTGAACTTTACAGTAACAGTACACCTTTCACCAAACTTCTGTACCGTGAATGAATTAAAAGAATAAGACGTCAGAGTATATGGCTCTGTGGAAGCCGTTCTGGAGGTGTCGAAGAACGTCATACTTTATGACTGTCTCCATTATCTCAGAGATATTACAGACGAGAGGATTAGGGTATAAATTGACCAGGTTAGAAGGGGATGGCTTTCTATGAAATTGGAGATGTAGAAAAGTAGAAACTGAAGAGTTTGCTCAGTATAAAAACAGGTCTAAAGAGCATCGCTTGAGTATAGTCGAAAGAATATTACCAAAATTGATGGGACTGCTGTTTCAAGGAACTAAAGTTATTTCCGTACTTCGTGTGAGTGTTTATACGGGCCGGGAGGAGTGAGAGAGGTTAATGCGCAGATTTGGGTGGAATTGCCATGGATATTTAGAGTAGAGCTGAATGCTAAAAAAAAGTATATAATGTGGGGGCTATTCCAGCCATATTCCTACTTACAGTTCCAGATTTTGAGCATATTTTCTAAATTGAATACCAGAAGATCAAGCACAAATTTTAAGTCTGTGAGATTTTAAAATATACCAAGAAGTACGAGATCTTTGAAGATGCTTTTCCTACATTAAACAAAGTAATCTAGACCATGTCCGAAAGAATGTATTACGACTTACATCTACAATATTTGAATAGAAGCTTCTAATGAAAAAAAAAAGAGAAGAGTTGCGAGGTTATATATGAGATTTGTGAGAAGAAAATTTAACTTGTCTAACTGTGATGTGTTTCTATATGCTACTAAATTAATATTTTATGTTTTACACAAGCATTACATGTTGCAGCAATTTGGAGAATGGTAGTAATCTTCAATTAAAATCAAGCTGAGCCACGTAATATAGTTTTGTGACGTGTACTGAGAACTATAGGTCATCTGGTGAACTAACAAAGCTCAGCTTAAAATCGTCGTGACATATTTTGAAGCTAGCTAAGATTGATCAAGTACATACTAAAACGTTGTCTTTGTTTCATATATGCAATGGCATCAATTGCGTATCAGTGTGCAACAATCTAACCGACAATTTGCTAGAATTTAATGGAATAAATCAAGTATTCATTTGCATTTATCGTGCATACATATAACCACCATTTAAAATACCATATCTAATTTACAATGCAAGATTATATCGTGACGTATAAAATGATAAGATCCACCTGAATAGAGGAACCTTAAGGTGTTAAATGCTTGCTAATTGAATAGCAATACCTGTCATGTTGAGGAGCTTTTCTTAGTTCTTATATTGATTCTCAATCAAAGTAAACAGTTCTCTTACTAACTGCGATCCAGTTCTATGTCAGTCCTTTAAGCAATGACACGAGATGTGAGTAAACTATGAGCTGAGTAGAAGATACAATCTATGTAAACAACTACACGCTAAGATTAGTAATGACTTTGTGCTGACTCAGTAGTAAATGCAAGTGGTCTATTATTTACTTTTCGTCTCCTGTATTATTCACTGTTTCTTTTTAATTCCATGTCTTTTATCTCCACTTATCCCCTCTTCTTTTTCTTTTCTTTTCACAAATACATTCCTTCCAGATTTATTCTTATGGTATCTTAAAAAGGTAATCCATGTTTTTCTTTTTTCGTTTTTTTTTTCGCATCTAGAATTATCTCCTTCTAATCCATAAAAGGCTCACGATTTATTGCTAAATAAGGATTGTAAATAAGCGACATTGAAAGGAAATTTCCGCTAAATAATGAGAAGAAAAACTGCTTACCTTACTGCTTAGACGATAGGAGAAAACCTCCATCTGTCACATTACAAAACCATCAAATTTTGCTATGAACATCTCTTCTATAATGATGAGATGAAGAATCAATTTGTGAAGAGAAACAGGTAGTATTCGACAGGCAATTTTGGTTTCAACCGATTAAGTGGTTGCATGGCAAGAGGTTTGTTTCTCAACCACATGGTTCCGGATTCAGTCCAACTATGTAGCATCTTGAGAAATTGCATTCTATTATTGCTTCAGGCCGACCAAAGCCTTGGTAAACGGAAACTATAAGAGGCCCATCGTAATGTAAGTATGTATACCATACATTTTAGGAGAAAATATTCGATTGTGATTTCAAGTTTCGTTCAATAGTTTATTCAACTTATAATAAAAGATAATTTTGTAAGGAATTATAAAGATAAATGAAAAACTTCATTTCAATAAAATTATGTTAGAGAAACAAGTTACAACTGAGAGGTGAATTCTGTATAAAAGAGAAAAAGAGTGCAATTGTATTGCTTTGTAGCGATGGAAAATTATCTTGGAAATATGGCTGAAGTTTAATAATGGGTGGATGAACATGTAAAGAACAAAGTAGAATGGGAGGAAGAGCCAGTGGAATAGTTAAATTGCTAAGGCTGTTTCGTGTGGAACCTATAGTGATCAAGAACATATTGGAGAATATGTATGTATTTGTGTAAGTGAAAGCGCTTGGCTTAGTGGTTAGGGCATTCGGCCCACGATCGTAAGGTCGTGAGTTCAATTCCCAGCGACGCGTTGTGTCCTTGAACAAGGCACTTTATTTCACGTTGCTCCAGTCCACACATCTGGCAAAAATGAGTAGTACCTGTATTTGAAAGGGCCGGCCTTGTCACACTCTGTGTCACGCTGAATCTCCCTGAGAACTACGTTAGGGGTATACGTTTCTGTGCATTCTCAGTCACTGGCACGTTAATTTCACGAGCAGGCTGTCCCGTTGATCGTATCAGCTGGGACCCTCGTCGTCGTATCTGACGGAGTGCTCCTTAACTGTGTGAGTGTGTGCGTGTACATTGTCTTTGAGTTATGAATTTTCAGAAATTATAAGGAAATATTAAAAGAGGGATTTAAATAAAATTTTAAAATAAAGTTTCTTGCAATAGGAAATATATGATCTGTAATGCATAATTCAGTTTGGTACATAACAGTTTGATGTAAATGGTAAAATTAGAAATTCAAAAATGTCTGATTGAAGGCTTGTGCTGAGTAGGTAAGTGGGGGAGGTGATAGAAAAGAAGTATTTCTATTTAATTTTTGAAGTAATGTGTAGATAGTGAAGAATTTTGAGGTACAATTCCGTGCATGTTTTTTTTTTTATTCACTTATTTGGATTTTTATATTGTATTAAGATATATTAAAATTATAAAGGAATATTAAAATATAATACTTTAAACAAAAGTTTAACTTGGCGTTTCTTAAATATAAAATATAATCTCTACTAGATAATTCAGTTTGGTAAGCATAGTTTGATGGAAGTGCTAAAATTAGGAATTCTGAAGAAATTTTGAAAGTTGGAGCTGGGAAGTAAGGGTGCTGAGAGGCAAACGATGGATTTTTATTGATTTTTTGGAGTTATGTAAACAGTGAAGGATTTTAAGGCACATAAGTTTCTCATTTCTTCTTTTTTCTCTCTCTATTCATTCTCTCTCTCTGTCTTTCTCTCTCTCTCTCTCTCTCTCTCTCTCTCTCTCTCTCTCTCTCTGTCTCTCTCTCTCTCTCTTTCTCTCACACGCACACACACACACACACTGTAGCTCTCTTTGTCTATCCGTGTGTATGTTTAAGTTTGTGTAAATGTGCAAACTTTACTTAATATGAGGGAATATTGACATACTGAATGAAATCAAGATTAAATTTTAAAGATTCTCGTAATATGCATTTTGTGATACATGTAACATACAATTGTTTTTACTATATTCTGTTACATAAAACAAAAACTGATGCATACCTGCATGTTAAGATATAGGAAAAAGAATTTTTATTTTTTATTCTCTTACTTTTCAGTTACTAGACGGCAGACTTATTGGGACACTGTCTCAAAGTGTTCACTAAATCAACCTCGATACTTATTTAAGTATCTCTTATCTTTAACTTGTTTCAGTCATTAGACTGCGGCCAATTCCTCGAATGAAGCGACCACAGTATTTAATGCTTTTGCTTTTAGTCTTGCGGGACGTGTTGTGCGTCAAAAAGACGTACATTTTTCTAAATAACAAAATATGAGTAGATTTAAATATTGGCGCAAAGCGAGCAATTTTAGGATTAGAAGATACTATCGATCCTAGTACCTTTACGTTTAGTAATTTTTTTTTTTTTTTTTTGCTGAAAGGTAATGTAGATTTCGGCAGCACTTGAACTTAGAGCACAAAGAGCCGGAAGAAATTCCGGCAGGCATTTCGTCCGACGTCCTGGCGCTTCTCTCAGATAGCCGCATTTTATAATTATAATTAAAGATGAATTAAAAATATGAAGATCGCACGTAAGCTGTTCGATCTAAAGAGTAGGAAATGGATGGTAGTAGACTAGTAAAACTTTTATACCTATTAGTGGAAATTTAATTCTTGAAGGCGAAACATATGCTTGATGTCATACACGAGAAAAAATTTCGCCTAGATAGCATGAAACGAACGGCTAAGTATAATAGTAAGAATTTATGAATTAAGCCTGCATATATGGAAATGGGTTTGGTATCGTGTATCATTTCACAGTTGAGCCCATTTGGATATAATAGAAGAGATTATGTTTCGATGTGTCAGGAGTTATAAAGGCTGGTCGTAGATTTTCCTCATGACAACAAACCGAATCTTATCATCAATAAAAAAAAGCAAGAGAATTTTAGTATTTCAATAACCAGTACAATTTCCAGATTTAAATCTGATAGAATAATGAACGAAACGTTTGTACATAAGTATTCAACAAAGGGAATCTAGTAATATGAGGGAGATGTAAGATTACATAACAAAGAATGGGTAGAAATTTAAGATAATACGATAATCAAATTTATATAGTAAACACCTCAAAATGCGATCCTGTTTTGAGTACTTTCAAATAACTGGTCAAGTTTTTGTGCCATATGGTTTATGCTTTTTTTCTTCTTGATCTTTAATATTCATATTCCATTTTCCTAGTTAAAAGAGAAAAATTCTAAATGAGTTGTCAAATTGATAGCTATTTTTCTCTATAATTTGATATTGTCAATAATTGCTTCAAGTTAATTTAAAATTTACGTGTTTAATTTTATATCATTAAAAATAAAAATAAAACCTCTTGCTATTCAAATACAATTTCGGTCGTAAGTGATTGAATGAAACGATATAGCTAACAGTTAATCATCGATTCATCAGCAATCTCATCATTAAGATAAGTGACACAATTATTTGGCTTCGTGTGTGAGTCCGTATAAATATGTATGTGTGAATGAAAGTTTGTGTGAGCATGCGCTTATATGGTGAATGAGAGTCTATGCTTCTGTACTTATGTGTATAATAAAATTTTGTCAACATATACAAAACATTCGTTCCGTTACACACCACGGTCTATTCAACATTTAACATATATACAACAGAACCAAATGATTTTCCAGCAGACGAGACATCATCAGCGTACTGAAACGACGCAGTAATGTCTATGACAAAATATGTACATATGTTTTGGCCTTTGGAGTTTTCAGGATTCTTGCTTTCTTTTAAGTAATTTATTTCACTCTTAATGAATAATATCTCGTTTAGATGAACTACAAGACACCCTGAGAAATGCATGTTTGCATTTTCCATACATGTATTTTTGGATATGTATGTGTTTGAGTGTGTGTGTGTGTGTGTGTGTGTGT
>NC_068981.1:175235909-175237921 GCF_001194135.2 Octopus bimaculoides | reverse complement strand
ATATATATATATATAAGGTAGAAAATATTTTAGTGGGGAAAAACGTGGCGGATATAAACAGAGAAAGAGATAAGATGAAAAAAACACAGATTTGTTTTACAGGATTTAAGAGTTAATTGGAGTCATGATAAAGATATACAATTTTGTACAAAATAAGGTTTTGTTCTTTCAACATAATTGAAGTAAGGGCCGGTTTCACATGGTCATCAAATTGAGAGTTGAAAAAGATAAATTGCCTGGGAGGGAAAATATTGCTAGGGGAGATAATTGTTCACTCATTTATTTTGCAGTAAAGGGGAAGTAAATCTGTACTTTTTATTATTTTTTTATGTTCTCTGCTTTATTCTGGTTTACATCTATTAGATGGAGTAAGCCCTTTATTTTTAATATGGTTTCATATTTAATTCTGGTTTATATCTTTGAATAAATGGGGCTTCTTTATCCAGTCTTACTTGCGTTGAGGTCCGTAGGCTCGAAATGTAAAAGACTTTGCCGTTCTTCCCGAGCTTTAAACTAATACACCTGCTTGTAGTTCCTACACCTGTCTTCGTCTGTTGTTTTCTATAAATTTGAATTATATATATATATATATACATAATCATAGTATACAAAGAATTGGTTATTCCAAGATCGACTCCCAAGCTAGCTGCTTATGAAGCGAACATCTTTACCATCCGGATACGCTTATGCTTAAATATTGTTAATTTCTTTACCTCCTCTGTGCTTCTTTTATACGTCAAAATTTTTTAGTTTCCTTAAGAAACTAAGAAACAATTCAAATAATTACCATTCTCTAATCTTTCTTTCTCCTTCTTTCTGACACATATTGTTTTTCTTTCTCTCTTTTTTTTTTGACGCTCATTATTTCTTTTTTCATATATTACTTCCCGCTCTCTCTTTCTCTCTCCCTCATTGTCGGTTATATACTCACTCTCTCTTCTCTAACTTTCTGTAACACATTCTTCAGCGTTTTTCTCTTTTCTCACTCTTTCTCCTTTACCTCCCTTGTTCTCTCTCTCTCTCACTCATTCATGTCTTACTTTTTATATTTCTCTGTAGCAACTAAAATGTATTTCTCAGTTACTCAACACCAACTCCTAATCTATGATATTAATTTCTTGTTCTGTACACGTTTCAACATCGTCTGCATTCGCTCTCTTCCTCTAATTCTCTTATTCTCGTTCTTTAAAATATATTCTTTCCATTCTCCTACAAACTACCTAACTTCACCTTGCTTTCTTTTTTAAACACCCTAATATTACTTTCTTAAATATAATACCACTACCCCCTCTCTCTCTCTCTTACTCTCTCTCTTTGCTACAAATCAACTACTCTTTCTGATTTTGCCCTTTAATTGATACTTGTTATTCATACCGTTCTCAGTCGCATATTTACACTTTCTTACATATTTTCCCTCTATTTAATTAGTTCTATACACATCTCGTGTTTTCAGTAAAACTTCTTTTTTGACTAGTTTACTTTATGCTGCTGGCATTATAGATGGTTTTTGTGTTGTGTTCCTTTTATTTCTTTTTCTTCTATTTTTCATTCTACGTTTACTGGTGTAATGAGTGTGCAGTGGAGAAAATATTAGAAGCTTCTGAGATAATAGCTCTTAATGGTTAACACATCGAAAGTGATAATTTTGAGAGAGAGGTAGAAAAACAAGAAAGAAAGAAAGAAAGAAAGAAAGAAAGAAAGAAAGCGAGGATATTGAGAACGGAAGAGAGGAGACTGAGTAGAGAAGAAAGGACAAAAAGGAATAACAGAGATATGGAAGATAGAATTAAAATAAGGTTGAGCACGGAAATAAAAAGTATTTAAAAAAAAATAAAGGTATTAGATGAAAGAAGAATGTAAATAGGAGACGAATAGCACAAAAAAGGGGAATACCGAGAACGAAATATAGGAGATGAATCTCAGAGACAAAGGAAGAAATTAAGCGTCTGCACACAGGCGTCATATATATACATATACACACACACACACACACACACACACACACACACACA
>NC_068981.1:175232805-175235603 GCF_001194135.2 Octopus bimaculoides | reverse complement strand
AATTTTCCCGCCTATTATACACAGTCATATATACACGCAAATGCATTAAATAGAATGAAAATACCTTACATAATGTAGACTTATATACACTATGTCTGAAATAGATATGGAACAACTATTCCTGAAACAGTTTTGATTAACAAGAAATACTCTGCGTGATGAATACATTCGTGTAGTTAAGCAACGAGAAAAAAACACATTCTTTAATGAAGATATAATTTTTTTCTCCACAACACCAAAGCAAGAATATTAGATATGTCGAAGTAACAAACTCATGATACAACACTGTCCTTACATGAATCAACAAACTGGTAAAACATCCTAAAACTTCGCAACGTTGAAAAATTTTCCCGCCTATTATACACAGTCATATATACACGCAAATGCATTAAATAGAATGAAAATACCTTACATAATGTAGACTTATATACACTATGTCTGAAATAGATATGGAACAACTATTCCTGAAACAGTTTTGATTAACAAGAGTTACTCTGCGTGATGAATACGTTCGTGTAGTTAAGCAACGAGAAAAAAACACATTCTTTAATGAAGATATAATTTTTTTCTCCACAACACCAAAGCAAGAATATTAGATATGTCGAAGTAACAAACTCATGATACAACACTATCCTTACATGAACCAACAAACTGCTAAAACATCCTAAAACTTCGCAACGTTGAATAATTTTCCCGCCTATTTTTTCACCAATACATAGAGGTAGATCTACCAGAGATTTATTTTCATACACCATTCACGAATGATTATCCAACATTGAGAACATCAGTGAAAGCCACGTTGTATTACTTGGCTTTAATAAGTATGTCAACAGTTTCTGGCTTTAGAATATGATAACCAGAATCTGATAATCAGCAGTAACTCTCAATCTTTTCGATCTCATAACATATAGGCGGCCATTTTCAAAATCTATAATACATATTATATAAACAATAACTTCTTAAATGACTGAATATTAGGGTTTTTTTCTTAATCTCTCATATTCCAAGCTGGCCTGCAGATGTAATCTTTGCTCTGTCTTTCTCTCAGATGTTTCAACTAAAATGACCTCTATTTATCAGAGCTAGCTGGCTACGTGCTACAACCACTCAGGCACTCTCATTTCACTCCCCATTTTTTCTGTCATCACTCATAATCATCTATTCAACAATTTAGACTCTGCTCAAACCACTACTCGCAGTCTCTCATCCACAGAATGTTGGCTCGCATATTTATTTACACATTTTCTTGAAGACATCGAGTAAAACTTTACAAGTAGAAAGGTAACACTTTCGATCTCAGCTGTCTCCAAAAATCTGAGAATTCCATGGTCCAAACATACTCAGAATAATTCAAAAACAATTTGTGCGTAAAATGTTTGTTAAATTTTGTGTATATAATTTTTGTAAAATTTTTTGTAAAATTTTGTGTGTAAAATTTTTGTTAGAGAGATCAAGTACAATCAGCTGACTTAACAGCCAATATGCTCTTTATATAACTTATTCTATTGACTACAGACAGTTGAGAAGTAGTCACAGTCCGTCCACAGACCACTTTGATCACAGAATCAAAACGTACTGAACGCAATATCAGGAATGGTGTCCTGTGCTGTATTTTCTGTAAAACTTCACACCACGCAAACATGAAATAAGAGCTAGTGCGAGAACCTCTTGGTAGTGGACCTGAAAGAAATGTAAACCAAATCATACACTCTTAAAGAGGAAAGTCACATTGGAAAATATAGTATTAAATACTGAATGCCTAAAAGATGAGGTGGTTAAAACTGCAGTACATTTTATCATAAATCTGTTTGTTGAAAATTAAGAAAGGGGTAAACAACAAAAAATGGAAAAAGATAATTCATAATACCTTAAAGAACATCCATATCATACGAGAAGTAACACCTATACGATGATTTGGCTTTCTAGAAATAGCAACTAAAGAGATATCCTACACGTTACCACCCGACAAGTAGTACCCGAATTTCTCATGAATAAAACCCAAGAATTTTAAGAAGGGAAGTGTACATTGAATTATGTAGTTGTAGGCTTGATGTACCTGAATATAAAAGACGGGATGGTCACGGCTAAGCTAACTTTAAATATAGTTTTCTTTAATCATACATGACTTGGAGCTATATCTCTTTCCAACATCCTGGTAGACACGAAAAGAAACGCGTGGTGATATTATACAAGATGTAATCGCCGATCTACTGGAAATACACAAACTATAAGTAAAAGAAAAAAATTCCGTGGTTGACACTAAACAGATTTGTTTTGAGAAAGAAAAAAATATGTTAAAATATATGATAGGAGGAAAGAAAAAGTAGGAAGTCGTAAGAAATCGCAGTTGTCTGAAATTACAGCTTGAATGAAAATAACACAGGGATGCGATGTACACCGGAAATGAAGCAGTCAACATTCTAGAGGGAGCACTTTATAACAGTCGGATGTGATTTCATAAACAAAATCGCAAGAAAGAAAAACTTGTAAGAAATGTTGGCACTTCACAGTTGCCAACGTACATTAAAGTCAAATGTTAACAGAAAATAGCCAAAGATTTTAGTAGTTGAGGACAAAATGGAAAATAAAACGAACTAATATAATATATAAAAAAATTTTCTGATGCAATAAAGCGATAAGTAAAACATAAACATTACTTTAAAGAGTAAAATGATAAGAAAGAAACACGTGAATGCAGAAAAAAAATTAAAGCGTTTTCTGTTTTATTTATATATGAAGGTGTGTGTAAATGTGTGGTTATGTATATATGTATGTATGCATGTATGTACCTCTCTCTC
>NC_068981.1:175229289-175232553 GCF_001194135.2 Octopus bimaculoides | reverse complement strand
CATATATATACATATACATACATATACCCACATATGTATATACACACCCGCAATTGAGTGAGATATATATATACATATTAATATCCCTCACTCCCTTTTTCTACCTCGCTATCAATACTCACGTTCGCGTATATATAACCATATGTGTATGTATATATACAGACGCAGTAGTAAGAAGCTTGCCTCCTAACGACATGGTTCCGGGTTCAGTGTGGCACCTTGGGCAAGTGTATTTTACTATAGCTTCGGGCTGATGAAAGCCTTGTGGGTGGATCTGGTAGGTGAAAACTTGAAGAAGCTCGTCGTACGTACACACACACACACACACACACACACACACACACACAAACAAACACACACACACACACACACACACGTGTGTGTGTGTTTGTGTCTTTGTGCCCGTGTTTGTCCCCAACCAATGCTTGAAAACCGGTGTTGGTGTGTTTATGTCCCTGTAAAAAGACCGATAGACTAACTACCAGGCTTAACAAAAACATTAAGTACTTGGGTCGATTCATTCGACTAAAAATTCATGACTGAAACAAGTAAAAGATATTCTTGTCGTCATAGGTTCTTCAGAAAATATTTCTTGAGGTGACGAAACTGGATTAAGATATTTGATTTGAAATTTAGATAGTCCACATTTAGATGTTGAAATCTGAAGATACATTTTTCTTCTATACATAACCAGCAGACTTTTGTACAATTTGCGCGTAGTTTAGATAATTCAAGTATCTTCCGCTTTATGGCAAATGGAATAATACCTTCATTGAAAGTAACGTCATAATTGTATAGTTTGGTTACATCCCTCTTTCCCCGTTTTGTGAAAGAAATACAGTTGATTATCTTTCTTTGAATTACCTTTCCATCATACCTACACAGTGTTTCCACTCCGTGCTTAGATTTAGTTGAGTTTAATAGTGGTGAATTCTGCTCATATATAAACTCTTCAGCGTTGCTTGATTGACTGATGAGGAATCAATTTGTTATTTTGCTTATTTTTATAGTTTTCATGTTTTCATATTTCTAGGTCGATGGTTGCATCTCAGTTTTAGTTTAATTCAACTGAATAATTATCCTTATCGAGGTTCAACAGAGAAATGCTTATTCGTTAAGGATAGAGAGTGTTTGGTTATATTCTATTTAACCTTGAAGGAGAAGTTTGTGGGAACCACATAAAATTACAGAGTATCTTTTCCTATTTGGTATATAAATTGATCCTAATTTTGAAATGTGTAAGCTTCTAGTGTATTATCGCTGTAGATGGAAGCATTAGCGTTATCAAGGCTTTATTTTTATTGAATAACAGTTTAGGACATTCTTTTATTGGTATTATTAATCAGGTTTTTAGGCGATGACCTGACAGAGTCGTTAGCACGCTGGACGAAATGCTTAGCGATATTTCACCAGTTGCTACGTTCTGAGTTGAAATTCCGCCGGGGTGGACTTTGCCTTTCATCTTTTCGGGGTCGTTAAATTAAGTATCAGTTGCGTACTGGAGTTGATGTAGTCGATTATTCGTCTCCACCAAACTTCAGGCCTTGTGTCTATAGTAGAAAGGATTATTAATCAGGTTTTGAGAACTAAGAAAGTATGCAAGTTTTCATTATGCTTACTACGGCAAACATTTTGTATTTGCCTATGGTTAAGACGCAGGTAATAGTTAAGAAATGAACGTCCTCTGGCACTGGCATGCCGTTGGTTACTGCGACAAGGGTTCCAGTTGATCCAATCAACGGAACAGCCTGCTCGTGAAATTAATGTGCAAGTGACTGAGTATTCCACAGACATGCGTACCTTTGACGTAGTTCTCAGGGAGATTCAGCGTGACACGGAATGTGAAAAGGTTGGCCCCTTGAAGTACAAGTACTACTCATTTTTTCCAGCTGAGTGAACTGAAACAACGTGAAATAATGTATCTTGTTCGAGGAAACAACACGCTGCCAGAAATCGAACTCACGAGGTTACGATCGGGAGCCGAATACCCTAACCGCTAAGCCATGCGCTTTCACATCTATGTTTGCGGAGACAGATATTGGCCCCAAATCATTGGTGTTTACACCTTCATCTATTTATTCGCTGCTTCGATTAGTCGGCTATAAATATATATAAAAAAAAAGCAATTTTCATAGTGATGAATTTCATTTTGAATGTATCTAGAATGCACAAACCACGAAGTTTACATATCTATGCATAGTAAACGACATCATAGTTATGTCGAAGAACAGAATGCACGTCGAAGAAGTTATTATCAAGTTTAACGATATCTATAGCAATGCCATCTATGTTGTTAAATATTTTGAGAATTCTATGAAACTAATGAGAAGAGGGTTTCAGAAGGAAAAATAAAATTCGCTGATTTTGGTGAAAGGCTGAGGAATATACCACCGCTTAATTGAACAAATTCATATTTAACTATATCCCAGAAGCATTAATACACTCCATTTCCTTCCTAGGTTTTAAACACTTTATGAATCATTGCTTACCTCTACAGCCTCTGTCATTTATAGCGTCAAGCTCTGTCAACTTAATTATATCATACAACAATATGCTCATTTACACTCCCACGAGTTGAGTTCATTAAATTTATTCACACATACGCTTTCGTCCGCTTAACCGTAGCATATTTTTTACCCCAACACCAACCCCCATCTAAGACAGCCGCATATTTTCAACCAACCCAAGAGAAATTACTGATCCCCTAACAACCACTAGTAATGCCTATGTAATCACATGAAGCAAAACCGGAAGCTCATTCACAGCCATAAAAAAGACGTTACAAATAATGCAACAGACATTTACGTTCAGGTGGATTTTTAAAACTTTATTCTAATGATTATCATGTTTTTATTTACGTTATTTTGTTTCGTAAACTGCAAGTTACAATGTATGATCACTAAATTTACGGTATAATTAAATATCATATTTTAGTATATGCATAGAACACTTTGCCTTCGCCCATAAGAAATACTTATAAATTATTACGTCCTGATAGATATATGAGACTGTTTGCATGCGTGCGTGCGTGCGTGCATGTGTGCATGCGTGCGTGCATGTGTGCATGCGTGCGTGCGTGCGTGCATGTGTGCATGTGTGCGTTCGTGCAATGTGTGCATGCGTGCGTTTATATATGTGTGTGTGTGTGTGTGTGTGTGTGTGTGTGGGTGTGTGTATGTTTGTGTGTGTAGCGTGTGTGTGCTTGTGTGCGTGTATATAAGCGAGTGTACACGTAAGTGTAAATATGAAATGCTATCTTTGCTG
>NC_068981.1:175217976-175228172 GCF_001194135.2 Octopus bimaculoides | reverse complement strand
GCAGACGATATACCGCTAAACATTTCGCCCGGCGTGCTAACGTTTCCGCCAGCTCGCCGCCTTGTACAGTTTTCTCCATTTTCTGCTTATTTAAATTTGATTCCTGATAAACTTTTGTTTATTCTGTTGTTACTTGTACCCTATGAGCATAGTGTGCTTGCATACCCACGCCCAGGGATAGCATAGGTACATCATACCGATAGTAAGAAGGGATAGTATTATCCCTTAGACGGTTATTCCAACAAGTAGATAGATAGATAGATAGATAGATAGATAGATAGATAGATAGATAGATAGATAGATGTTTGGTTAGTTGGTTGGTTGGCTGGTTGGTTTGTTGGTTGGTTAGTTAGCATGAGATCTGAACGAAATGATTTTTCCTCCCAAATTGAGTATGAAGAGTGGATTTCACTACATAGGAAAGAATGATGCAAAGTAGGTATACTGCATCCTGTGGTAAGTACATAGCTGTGAAAATTAATCTCCAAGAAAAGAAAAATACAAATTTTTCTGAACTAACAGCAAAATTGAATGAGCTCAACGAAACTCGTTTTGTGGGTATAAAAAATAGAAAAGGAAGAGGCAACTGAATTTTGTTGGCTGAATATTCCCAGGTAGTGGAGGCTCAATGGCCCAGTGGTTAGGGTAGTGGACTCGCGGTCTTAGGATCTCGGTTTCGATTCCCAGACCGGGCGTTGTGTGTGTTTATTGAGCGAAAACACCTAAAGCTCCACGAGGCTCCGGCAGGGGATGGTGGTAAACCCTTTTGTACTCTTTCACCGCACCTTTCTCTCACTCTTACTTCCTGTTACTGTTGTGCCTGTAATTCAAAGAGTCAGCCTTGTCACACTGTGTCACGCTGAATATCCCCGAGAACTACGTTAAGGGTACACGTGTGTGTGGAGTGCTCAGTCACTTGCACGCTAATTTCACGAGCAGGCTGTTCCGTTGATCGGATTAACTGGAACCCTCGTCGTCGTAAGCGACGGAGTGCCAACAACAATTCCCAGGAAGTATCAATGTTTCTTTTGAGATTGATTGTAGAAGCGAAACAGATGGAAGACACTGATATGACATCCAGTCCACAACTGGTGTAGGGAGGGTACGAATACTCATGCTGTGTGCAGAATATAATAAAGGAATCCAGTTGTATAGCCAAAGATTATCGCTTTGATTTATGGAGATGCAGTTATAGTTATGTGGGGAAAAAATAAATATACACCCATTTTTATTCAGGAAAACGTGTGAATATATGATGTTAGTTTTATTCGTATAATTTTATTTCTTCATATCATTTCCTCTCGGGTATTATATCGCACCCTTCCTCTCTCTACTTCTCTCTACTCTCTCTACTTCTCTCTATTCTCTCTTCCTTCTCTCTCACCCTACCTCCGTTCTCCTTCCCCCCTCTCTCTCTCTAAGAACTGACGAAGTCACTGGAACGGCGAATAGAATGCCTTGAGTCTTGTATTCCGATTTTCTACGCTCTGACTTCAAATAGCATCTTGATCCTATCTGTGTTTCATCTGTTAGTGGGCGATAAATCCTAAGCCAGTCCATAGTAGTACGTTCCGGATTGAGTGTTCTGAGTTTAAATCTCGCGTCTGGCACCAGTT
This sequence comes from Octopus bimaculoides, assembly GCF_001194135.2. NCBI lineage: Eukaryota > Metazoa > Mollusca > Cephalopoda > Octopoda > Octopodidae > Octopus > Octopus bimaculoides. The sequence goes on along the minus strand of NC_068981.1, from coordinate 175,226,556 downwards.
AAAATGAATCATTCGAGACAGATGATAAGAGATATGTGATAGGCATGAAAAGAACATAAGCAAATGACTATGTATTTCCAGCAGAGTGAAAACGCGTTTACACTCTTGTTTCTTCCACGATGGCACTTTGTTGTTTGGATTGATTTCTTTTCTGATTTACGTCACGTTGTACATAAAATTTACATTGTTTTATTATTGATTTCTCTTCAAATACACAAATGTACAATCTTTTGTAATCTATGACTGTTTCAGAAATTAACTGATCTATGCTCTTAATTGAGAAAGAAAAAGGGGTAAGCCTTCTCTGTGAAGCGATAAAAAAATACGAAAATATTCACCGGGAGACTATTCTTTCTCTTTTCCCCATATATTACAAGTAGAGAAAGACTGTATTTCCATAACATTCTTATTTAAATCAGTACCAGTTATCTTAGGCACTCAGCAAACAGTACTAACGCAGGAAATTTGAAAAATATCACAAAGTGGAGGCGCAAACGTGAGGAGCAAGCAACATATAGCGGTAGTAGCCATGGACAGGCATCATATCACAGGACTACAAAAAGTAAAACGCGTCTCTCCGAGAGGCGCGACCAATCACGGAATCTACGGTAGACAGACATCAATGCTATCATTTGTAGTGCAACTGTGCGCATATTGCTGAGTGGAACGGAGTCGCACTTTTGAAAAGCTCGCAGAGCGCCTACAATGTTTCCGTCACCTGGAACGTGCCGCTAATGCTTTCGATGCAGGCCAATAGAAGACATTACCATTGCTTGTTAATGAGCCGCAGAACAACATCCATGTTTAAAAGCAACAGGCATGCATATATAAGATCTAAGATAAGAGTAATAAATGTATGAATTGGTTTACACACTTCCACCCTGAATCACTAAATTGCTGATCAACGAATGTCATGATTTTATTCAGATTTACTCCCTCCTCACTCTTAGACAAGCTGCCTTCATTCCTAGAGATATTGCAGCACTGTTTTTTCATTATAAACTGACAATTATGGCATTTAGTGGACACAATTTTGTAAAAATTGGCCAATTTTACATCATCACTCTAAATTTCAGATCTTGAAGCGTTAGTTTTACTGATATTGCCTTGCAATTAAGATGAGTTGATATTGTTAACATTCAAGGGAATCCGAAAATTTCCTTCCCTGCCATTACTATAGTCAAAATTCAAGAAGAAAATTACATGAATTTCATTTTTTTTTTACTCCCAAAATGAATTAAATTTGTTTCCTGTGTAGCATGATTTTTCCAAAAGCAGCAGAATATTAAACCTTCTTCAATGACACCTTCATAATCATAGCTTACAAACACAAGCAACACTTCTAAACCATTAACGTCTGTTGATCCGTACCTTCAAAGAGCTCATCATTTGAACATATCTCATTAGCTCAGTTTATCGCAAATATTTAGCATTTTATGAGTACGTTTTAAAACTGTGTCACGAGAAATCGTTTGCCCAGGGGCTTATTAAGTTTTCTGCAATTTTATGCTAATGATAACCAATACTATATGAAGCAAGATTATCGATGAAATGTAGCTTTCTTCAAATTTTCAAACTAGTTTCAGATATACCAAGCACTTCAATTCCACTTGTCACCAGATCAGGTAAATTCGTAGGCAACTAAGTTTCGTGTTTTCTTTTCTTATTTTTAATATGTTCATCTTAATGCTTTGATGATGAATTTGTTGGGTCAAGTTTAATAGCTTAAGAGGTTATTTACCCAGTTCACAATTTTTAGATGTTGCCTATTGATTTTAAACAGTTGTCAATCAGAGGGGTGTAAACAGAGTTCTATTTTCAGATACAGAAAATTATAATTGCCCAAAGCATTTATCTTCCCAACGAAGTCATGACAAAGATCACTAAGCTATTTAACACTATTTTTAAGAACAGGTTAGAATTTACTGTGGCTAAACCGAAAGTGATTGAAAGTTATCACGTAACATTAGCTCGAGGGAACAAATTTCACCAGTTCAAAAGAATATATTCAGAATTAATATTCTCACATCAAAACTAATTATTATTCACGCAGAAGTTACAACGAAAATGTTATACAAATTTGCGTCTAAGTTTGTATGCTCCTCCAACGAAATCTATATTGGACAAACGCATAGTTTTTCCTCATGAGCATCTGTGTATTTGTATGTATATGTAATGAGTGGTAGAAAGATGAATAAGGAAAGGACTGCATGGCTTTCATTCGTGGCGGTAATAGAAAACGCTCTCGGTAATAAACTATGAAACTCTCGTAGCTAATATGTTGTGAGCTTTACGTAATCTTGGATGTAACATGAGTGTCAAACTCCATTTCCTGTACAGTCATCTTGATAGATTCCCTGAGAACCTAGGAGCAGTAAGTGAAGAACAAGGCGAGCGGTTCTATCAGAACCTCAAGACCATCGAAGAGTATTACCAGGGGAGATTGAGCAAACGTATTATGGCAGACCACTGCTGGAGCGTTTAGCATGATTACCCCGAGACTGACCACAAATGTAAGAACTTCAATCGCAAATACTTGCATGAATAGACTGCAATTGAGCTTTGCCTATTCATAGTAACTAATGTCTTATTAATCAATCATGTTTAAATAAACTATAACGTTTGCTTATTAGGGTAAGTGTTTCAAATTGTATTCTTGAATAAATTTATACCATGTATTTTCTTTCTTATTACCCAGTTAATTTAAAAAGTGTTCAATCACATATTTCTCCTGATAGACTATGATGTCAATGTGAAGAAGATGAAATTTTGAGACTTTGAAATACCTTGATTGCAAAACAATTAGAACATTTAGGAAATAACCAACTTCAGACCTAAAATCTATGCCCTCAAATTAGGTAATATCAAGTGTTGATATCAATGCAACAAAAACTTTGTTGACCAGTGAATCAAATCACACACACACACACACACATACACACATATTTATAAAGGGCGGGTAAAATTGTCCCTCATCATCACTGTCATGTCCTGTATCTCCAAGAGACCAGTGTCTGTCCTTAGGGCATCAACATATGTCATCTTCGGTCTCCCTCTTCTAGTGTGTCCGTGCAGGGGCTCCCACAGGAGCACTGTTTGCAGTATCATCTCTGAATGATGTTCAGCATGTTCAGCTAACCTCAGTCTACTCCGTGTTATTTTAGAGCTAATGCACTTTCGCTTTGTTTAAACTGCACAGATAATTTGTTTATAGTGATCAAATGTTTCTGTTCACATAAGCTCACTCCCTCCATCAAATCGACATTAACTGTACTGGTGATACATGTGACATGTCACATGACGAAATGATCTCAGAGAAACGTGAAACGAAATGTTTTGCTCAAAAATACAAAACAACGCCCGGTCTGGGAACTGAAACCACGATCTTGCAATTGTGTGTGCAGCACCCTAGCCCCTAAGCCATGCACCTTCATATAAGGCCACCAGGCGGTTATTTTGAGTCTAATTCTAAGTTTGTATGGCCGTAAATTTTTCAGACGGGCCATGTCACCATGTGAGAGATGTTTAAGTTTCGAGAAAAATGAGTATGTTGAATTGCATAAAATCTAGAGCTTATAGAGAAAAGCTAACCTCAGATTTGAATTCAGCACGCTCAAATGTGTTAAGAACAAGTGCTGGTATTAATGCAACGAAAGCTTTCTTTCCCTGTGTCATAGTTCACGGTACGCAGTGGCTTTGCATTAGTTGTTTCCTCAGCCTTGGCCATTCAGCTTTTTACTTTTTCTTTTTGTGGAACAGATAGGGCTCATTATTATTGCCGGTGGCAACATAAAAGAAAATGTGTTCATTCGTCCAATTTTGGGGAATGTTATCATCAGCAAGAAGTCCTTCTTATTGTCCACTATTGCGGACATTTTCTTGTGGCACCAACATCTGAAATGTTACCTTGCTATCGGAAATATTAAAGAGTTTACCCGGTCCTACTTGGTAACTGGATTGTTCATTCAGCAGAACCGCAGAAAATGATGTGCCTCCAACAAAACTTAAGTACAGTCTCGATGTCTAAAAAGGAGAAATTTATATTCGATTTAATATACAAATACTGGATAGACAAGTTTGTAGTTTTAATATATTAATACTGCTTGGTCACGGTTGGAACGCAATATCTTATGTGGAACAACTGATTTTCTTACAACCATATGTAAAAAGCTCAGGAAATCGCGTTCTCGTTCTATGTTGCTATCGTATTAGACACATAAGTACACACATGAACGCACATATAATATTCATGTCGAAATTATTGCATATAATGAGCAAGAAATAATATACGTAGCTAGATTTGTGGAGAAACTGACTGCTTGCCTATGTTATCAATGCATCAACATCACTTAATTTTTCATTTGACAATCTAGTTCTTCATGACATAACAGAAAAAATAAACATATATATAAAACAGACAAACGAAATAGCATAGGTTTTCTTTTATTGTAAGTTAATCACCTGATATGCCATCTTCCAAGTGGTGATAGTATATAGAGTCTCATCTAAGTGTGACGTCTGTTCTGTGTCGAGACCTATTTTCTGTATTTTCTCCGTTTCTTTCTCTTCATCTTTCTCTCTTTCTATCTCTCCCACCTCTTTCTCTTTTTCTCCCCCTCTTTCTCTCTTTCTCTTTCTCTCTCCTTCTCTCCTAGTGTTGCAGTACATTATCTGAATCTATTTTCTATTTTTTCTCTTTGACTATTTTGTTCAGTCATTTTTCTCTCAAACACTCACGCAAGACACAACAACACATACATCCGCACCAACACACGCATACGCACACACTCACACATAAATACACTCTTCTGAATGTGTACTCATACACATTCATATATTTCGTATACACAACTGCAGTTTTTTGATGCGTTATACTTGCATTAGAGTTTTGCGAAGTTTGTTGTTCTTTTCAAGAGAACATTTTCTCGCCACTAAACTTGATGTATTTTATCTCCGTCCTCTATTTTTACATTACTTTTATGCAATATATTTTTAATTACCCTATACAGGATTAATGAATTTTCCAATACTGGATTAATGAGGTATATAATGACTGGTCGATCATGAAATTAATTGCATCATGATTTTAGAGCTCACCTTTCTGTTGTTATAGCTTTTGCTGTTAACTAGAAGCTAAATTACACCATGAGCTGATGGATCGATAATTTTTATTTGTCTAGACTGTTCAGAATGTGGAAATCATGGAGCGGATCAAACTAAATAGTGTCTGCGCCATAATACAAACGACGTTGTAACTTGCTGCGCCATTCCACAAGTATTTTATCAACCAGGTCTTTATATCAATTTCTTCGGTTGACTGTGAACCGAGTTAAAGAAGCCCTTGTATTTGTTATATAAGTGTTATGTATCAGTGTTAGGTATATCCAAGTGGGGAAATAAATGTAGGAGATGTCCACATTAGACTAATCACTGAACGAAATCATTAGAAATTTTGCTTCAGTGTGGTTAACAGGACACGAGAACATGTTAGCCTGATTGTAAGACGCATATCAACCATCAGTAGAAAAACTCAAGTAACCATCCAAGTTTCTAATCATGCAAAAAAAACAAAAGAATTATAAAGTCGAAAGGAAGTAAATAATCATGTAGGTGGTTAAAACAAACAATATGTATTTTAAAAGAAGACTGCAAACATGACAAGTTTTCAAACCAGAATGCTCGAACACATTTGTTGTTGGCACTCCGTCGCTTACGACGTCGAGGGTTCCAGTTGATCCGATCAACGGAACAGCTTGCTCGTGAAATTAACGTGCAAGTGGCTGGGCACTCCACAGACACGTGTACCCTTAACGTAGTAAGGTGACAGTGTGACAAGGCTGACTCTTTGAATTACAGGCACAACAGGAACAGGAAGTAAGAGTGAGAGAAAGTTGTGGTGAATGAGTACAGCAGGGTTCGCCACCATCCCTTGCCAGAGCCTCGTGGAGCTTTAGGTGTTTTCGCTCAATAAACACTCACAACGCCAGGTCTGGGAATCAAAACCGCGATCCTATGACCCCGAATCCGCTGCCCTAACCACTGATTCATTGCACCTCCACTCGAACACATTTAAATGAGCAAAATCAAGAAACTTAAAGTCTTATGTGGGATTCGTTTGTGGTGAAAGAAAAGAATATTGCTCAATGCTTAATGTTATTGTTTTCTTTTCGGTGAATTGCGGAAGACAACTTGTTGCTTCTTTATTTGGGGTTTTACCTGAAGTGTAGCCTCACTGTAAGATGTTCCGATGTGCCAGCAGATGGATCGCGAAATAAACAGAAATGTTGTGTTTTTTTGACATTGAGAAAGAGAGCTAATAAGAATAACATCTAAGACGCAAAGCACATGATATATAATAGTTGAATTTGTATGGGTGACTTTCTTTTTTGCAGTTGCTTTTTTATTTAAGGAAATGTAAAGAGTTCAAATTCATGTTTGTTTACTTACGAGTTCTCAGAAAATCCATTAACTGTATTTCGCAGTACAAAGTAATGTCAAGATACAATTAATGTTAGTAAGGAAATATCTTCCACAATATGAAATTGAGCCAATCAAGTAAACAAAGCTGGACCATAAATAACTACTGAATGTATTCTCTAAGTTCAATATTGCATCACAGGCAAGATACTAATGACATTTTTCTCATCTTTTATGAACATGTTATTGAGATATTGCAGAAATAGAAGTTATACAAGGGAGATCAAGGTCTTGTAACACAAAATAGCTAAATAAATATCAAATTACTGAGGTCATAAGAATTTATAGACTTAAGGGATGTTCATCCCAATATTTACATGCTATTACTTATAGCTTTATGTGTTTCGAGATCCACTATGCCGGAAAAGTATTGTTTCATGTTGTCTTGAAAGTTTATAATTCCCTATGACATCAATAACGTACAATTTTCGCGAGAAAGAATAAAGTTTCTGCAATTGATAGAGAAATTAAAAGGGTTGCAGTAGTCTAATGGTGGAACACATGCCATACGTACAGAGGTTTGTTTGAGACGACGGTCAGCCTTCGACTCAAAAAGGATCATGAACTCAATATTTACATGCTGTTATTTATAGTTTTATATTCTTAAATATATACTGTTCCAATTAAGATTTAATAATCAAATGAAATTATCAACTATTCCAGCAAATTCCAAGAGCAGTAACAATATTCCAGTCCCGAACCCTAAAATGATAACATCAAAAAGGAATGAAGATATGCTGTATAGGGGAGAGAAAATATGCGAAATGTAGAAGTGTTTTTGTTGTTATTTAGCAACAAAACTGTTATCAAAAGCGAACCAGTTGTAAACCACACTCAGTGATCTAACGATACAAACTTTATAAGTGGTCGCATGAACAACTAGAAATAGTGACTTAGTATCGCTCAGATTACATCATACTCTCTTGAAATAAAGATAGATACAAACAGAAAAAGCTTGACGTGGAAAGTGCAAGGGAGAGAATCTGAATTATCCCGACTCCATTTTCCTTTAAATAAATAAGTCTGGTGCTATCTTCAATTTCTTCTAGTCAAATTTTGCAGACAGGATATATAAAAGAGGTTCTATAATTGGACTGTAATTATAAATGGGCCTGGACTACTTATAGTCAGCCGTTCTCTACATATAACTTCTGCTTTTACTCTACCTTTCTCCATTACCTCATTCTGTATGTATGTATGTATGTATGTATGTATGTATGTATGTATGTATGTATGAATGTAGGTAGGTAGGTAGGTAGGTAGGTAGGTAGGCAGGTAGGAAGATAGGTATGTATATACATACATAATGCATACATGCATAAACTTATACATATAAATGTCTGTGTGTGTGTCTGTGTGCATGTATACATGCTACTTATTTGTTCCTACACACACACACACACAAACACTACACATACACATAAACACTACACACACACACATGCGTATCGTACAAACATGTATCATGTACTGTCTATCAAATATAATAGTATAGTTTTGAGGCTTTGAAGCTCTATCATGTCACAATAGTATAGAATATTGATAAGGACTAGTCTAGTTACAGTTGAGATATTTCGTTTTTAATATGTCGACTTTTTGTCCAGTTTACTCGCCACTGTATTTGTTATCATAGTTATGAACAGTAGCAGCAACAACTACACCACCACCAACAACAACACAAAATAGGTGCCGACTTTCATTGTCATCATCATCATCATCATCCTCATCCTCATGCTTTTTTGTTTTTGTAATATGAAAGATATATTAAAAACAGTAGGCTGGCAGAATCGTTACCGCGCCGGATAAAATGCGTTCAAATACCACCGAGGTTGACTTTACCTTTCATCCTTTCTGGGTCGAAAAAATGAGTAACAGTTGAGCACTCACGTAATCGACTTACACATCCCCCAAATTACTGGCCTTGCGCCAAAATTTGAAACCAAAAATGATAGATGAACAAAGAGTAAGAGTGAGAAAATCATATTATAATCCCAGATTAGTAAACGAAATATATATACTACACAACACTCTCACGCATCAGTACACACAAATTTAAACATGCACTCACAAATATGCATTTGTGTGTGTGTGTGTGTGTGTGTG
>NC_068981.1:175217269-175217966 GCF_001194135.2 Octopus bimaculoides | reverse complement strand
TGTCTATCTATATACAGATAGATAGGGCTATTATCCAAGCTGTGTGTTCATGAAGCATATCTGTATATTCCAGTACTTTAAAATAGTATGTAGATGTTATAATAGTGTAAGGCATGCACGAGTTGTAAAATCCTGGGAAATCGTATTTGCAGCGAAATAACGTATGAAACGAGGAGATTGGGGAAAAAAAGTTCTGTATCATTTATTGACCATTACGCGTGATTCATTTGCTAATGCTATTTGATTCCCTATCTGAAGAATTTCTGATAGGGCATATCTTACATGTTTTTCCTACAGTTGCAATTTTGTAACTTATTAGCAAATGAATGAATAATAACAACATTTTTTACAAACTCCTGTTTCGATATATAAATACAAATACATATTCTTGTGTGCATAGACCTTGTGCGTACATACACCTCTTCTAACTACTTAAAGCACAGTGAACTCTTCTAAAAAGCCCATGTGTATTCGCCAGTTGTATAAAACCAGGCAATGATTAAGCATACCCAGTATGAGACACAGGGGAGAAAAGAGACACGTAGCTGAAGAGGTCACAGTTGAGTGACGATTTCCAGACAATGGACATAAGATAAAATAAGGAAAATAAACGAGTGAAGAACGAATATATAGTGCGTGAGTGTTTTTGTGGCTAGAAAAAAAATGACCGTCCCGAAATATAACAATATATATGTGT
>NC_068981.1:175213738-175215999 GCF_001194135.2 Octopus bimaculoides | reverse complement strand
TATATATATATATATATATATATATATATATATTTATTTATTTATATATACGTATGTGTAGTATACACATGTGCATATGAGAGAGAAAGAGCAGAGCTGATACTGAAAGCGTTTGTCTGCGCACGTTGCAATGCATTCTTGCAGAATCAGCAAGAATGCTTTGCTATCGTGTAACATATTCTTTATTCCTTATTCGACGAAAATAGTATTAAAGTCTTACTATTATTTTATTCTTATAATACTGTTCCCACTGAACTAAAGGAAGTAAATCTGTTATACTTTTCAATACTTGCAAGATAAAAGGGACTGTTTATAAACAGACATGCATATATCAAAGACGGGTTTCTGTAGAGCTCCCGAAGCAGTCTAAAATATTAGAAGCTACTTTTCCCGTAAATCATTTTATCTATATCAGAAAGGAAGACTGTGTTAGATAATTCAGTATAAATACAGTATGTCTATGAAGAAACAAAAATACGGTCTGGTCGAGACGAGAGTGTCTTTGATTACAGAACCGATCCATTATTGCTGACCTGGGGTTAAAGAACATATCAAACATGAATACATACACAAAATCTGATCATATAACAAACAGAGTTTGTTTGTTATATGATAGTATACAAGAATATGGACACGCTATTCGTATTAACAGCAACATGAACACAACGTGCAAGAAATATGAAGCAAATTCACTTTAATTATATCCCATCATCTTAAAAGAGGATAAATTATATAATATACAAAGGTATTTGCTCATTTAAAAGCCAGCTATAGGTAAATGAGAAGAAGAACAACAGCAACAACAACAGCGGTGACTAGACCACGATATCACTCTTTTGCAATATAAAGAGTGAATTTCTCGAGAGAACCTTCACATTGGCATTCGATTTTCTGAAAACAGATATCTCACTTTATTCAGCCTAACATCTTAAAAGAGGAACAAAAAAAAGCAAGAAGACACGTTGTGTAACGTATTTCTTGATGCACTGTGCTTGAAAAATGATGGGAGGCGCACAGCTGGATTTTCTTTGATCATAAGTCTTTGATCGAGGTTAAACAACAACATCAACTACAATATCCATATAAACCTAAATAACGAACGATATAACATACGTAAGGCTGTGATCAGCCATATTAACTATTTCTTTCCGTTCATGAAATTTTTTTTTTTCTCAGTTTAATACATAAACTATATCAGTTAACTTTTTTCCTTTTCTGTTATAAATTGACATATACTTCAGTGTCTTTTATATATACGCATTTATGAACATGTGTGTAGTAGTGTGTACGTGCGAGAACGAGTGTGTGCGCGCACGAGCGTCTGTTCGTGTGTGTATGCATGTGCATGCACGTATAGATTTCTATGCGTGTGTCTACGCATCTATACGCATATATCCTTATCGATATCTTCCTTAATATTTATAGGTATATATCTGCACATTTCTTTATCTCACTGTACGTCTCAACTCACTCATTCATCTTGCATATGATATTTTAAATAAATAAAATAAAATAAATGGATAAAAACGAAACGAAAAGATACCAAAGTCCAATGCAAGAATTTTGGCTCATAAATTATTTAGAAACTCTATCGATTTAGAAGTTGCTAGAATGATAAGTTAATATCATATTTTAGCAAGAATTGTTACGTTTCAGTAACGAAAGAGATATTTTCAGTTCGTTAAGCAGATTTTATGTTTGAAATATATTTCTTATTGTTATATTTATTCAGCATATTTCCGCGTGTGCTACTACATGCCATGCATGAATGCATGCTACGAAGCGGGTATATTCTTTTGACATTTCTCACAGAATTTTTTGATGCATTTATTCAATTTGGTATTAGCGATATGTGTCTAAATACAATTGCATGTCTGAACGTGTGTGCGCTTATGTGTGAGTGTGTTTGTGTGTGCGTGTGCGTTTGTGTGTATGAGTGTACACGCACATAACAAATATATATACACAACCACGTTTATATACTGATATATATATATATATGCCATAGATATGGCAGTGTGGGACGAAGCTTGCTTTCCAACCACATAGTTCTTGGTTCAGTACCAATGTATAGCACCTTGGATAAGTGTCTTACGTTTTAGCCTCGGGTTGACCAAAGCCTTGTGAGTAGATTTGGTAGAGGGAAAGCTCGGTGCATATATATACATACATACATATATATATGTATATATACATATTTATATATATATATATATACATATATATATGTATATGCGTTTGTGCATGTGTGCGTGTGTGAG
>NC_068981.1:175208284-175213251 GCF_001194135.2 Octopus bimaculoides | reverse complement strand
TATATATATATATATATACATATATATATGTATATGCGTTTGTGCATGTGTGCGTGTGTGAGCGTGCGTGTATGTGTGTGTATCTACGTTTATCCCCCAACCACCGCTCGACAACTGGTATTGATCTGTTTACATTCCCCTAACGTAACAGTCCGGCAAAAAACAACGATTGAATAAGTACCACGCTTTAAAAATTAAGTATTGGGGTGAATTCATTCGACTAAACATTTTTGCAGGCGATGAACCAGCATGGGCGCGGTCTAATGACTGAAACAAATAAAAAGTAAAAGAGCTATGCTTAATAATAAAGTACAGAGATCGAAAATCATCATGTTACAACTACTTCGTTAATCTCAAGCACAGACGCAGATAATATTCATTAAGTTTATTACTCAATGTATGTTGAGCACATTGTACAATATCGAATTAGAGATTCAGAGGACGGCCACTATAGAAAAAGTTGCTAAATATGCGTGTATAAATAGATTGGTGAAAGGAATGGATTAGATAAGAACGTACTACATATGTTTCCAAGGATAACCGAATGGAAGTTATGTAGCTCAAATTGTTACACTTATGCTTAGCTCCCTTTTTTCAGGTTTGAGTACCTGGAAAAGGGGAAGGCTAAGAACATATTTAATACCTTAATACATAACTTTCGTTTAGTTTCCGTTGGAAACATGTATAATGCGTTTACATACTCCATTCTCTACACCTTCCGATATACATATATGGTTTTTGTACACCCACTACACATATATACATACATATATATAACTCTGTGTGTGTGTGTGTCTGTGTGTGAGTGTGTGTGTGTCTGTGTATGTGTGTGTGTGTATTTATATATAAAAAAGAAAATATCTCGCACTACAATGGGAGTCTTCCTTACGAAAGTCATATTAGCATAGACTTCAGCAAGTATCCACAAGTATGATAAAATGAAGTACAATGAACTACAACGAATGCCTAAGCGGTAATAGAGCTTCCAAACAAACTAAAATTCCTCAGCAGGAATTGGGGGATGAAGCCAATGAAGGATACCACACAAGACCTCATAGCCCCTGACGTCGAGAGCAACTGCTGTCTTTTATCCGCTGTCTTTTGTAATTCTTACCCATCTTTCAACCTTCACATTCCACCTTCACATTCCTTTCTCAGTAAAACGTAAAGAAGTTAATGTGGATTTGGCCGAAAGAAAAGTCCGTCTGCAATCCTTTGCATCTTGTCCACTACAGCAAGGGTTCTCAAACACAAGGTTTTAGATCATTATTTTACCGGCACTCACAGAAAGAAATATATATATATATATATATATATATATATATATATATATATATATATATATATATATATATATATGAAAAAATGTGGCAGTCAGAATTTTGGATAATTCTTTAATAGCGCTTTCGTTCGTTTAAATGAACACTTCCAGAAAAATTAAAACCAAGATAATAAAACACAACGTTTCCTCGTCTTTTATATCAATCGAAGAGCGGATGATTTTCTTCTTTTTTTAAGACGGGGAGAAAGAAAGGGCTCAATCGAGAAAGAGAAAGAAAAGCAAAGAACGGAGGGATAGAAAGAGAGAAGGAGGATCCTTTCCAATTATATTGCATCGATGTGGTCTATGCATTAAAATTTAATTACAATTCAAGATGTTATTCTTGATTCAGTTATTGCTTTTGAAAGAATCTTTTTATCTCTCGGAGAGTAAAATGAAGAGAGAAAAAAGATCCATGGAAAAAATGTTTTGCATGAAATCAGTCCACACAACCTGTGTCCCATACCCACCAGACAGAAAAACTGCTTGACTGAGCTGTCCAAACATGATGGTGAGAACATCTTCAGGATGGACTCAGCTGTTAGTCGGATAAGTCTTACATGTGAGAACAGCAGTTCGGCATAACTCCACATGAACGTGTGCTTGCAGAGTTATATGCCGGAAATTATTTGCTCACGCCCTTCTTCAGAGCACCAACCTTCGCATAATAGAACTGGGAATTATTCCATTATTTTCCAGTTGCAGTAGAGCCTACCAAGACGTCGGTGAACAAGTCTCTTACACTTGCGTAAGTCTTGTAAGGCAACTAAGATGCGCCTCTCACAATCCAAGCCAAGCAATGTACGCCTTTCAGAATCATTTATTACATGCAGTAAGTCGACTGATGTTATAAGCTTTCCATAGCACTGTGTATATCGCTGGATCACGTCAGATCACTGAAGTTAGTAGTAAAGTCCACCACCTTCTTCGTTTCACCTTTCAATACGAATAGTTGAGCGAAAGACTTTTGAAAAGCTGCACATTTCTGCTTAGAACCGTCCTTCTACGTTGCACTTTTACCACCTTTGCTCATTGAAAAGTTTTGTTTCCTCATGACGTAGAGCACGTGCTTTAGCTTTGATAAACATCCTTCAAGTTTCGTTAAATGTCATTCTCATCGCAAGCATGTTGGTCACAATCTCTTTCTCAATCGGATCTTGTAATCTACTATTTAAAACATCATCTCATATTTTTTCTACAAGTAGAAAAAAATATGAGATGATGTTTTTAAAACATCTTTTCAAAACCTTACCGATTCTTCTTGATTCCCCCTCTTCAGAGCGCCCCACCACCGGTTGTCGACAACCGTCCCTGTCAGTTGCCGCTCTCCCAAATTACTATACCCATGTTTATAGGTTTTTAACGTTCCAAATTCTGCGCTTTGAACTTCTAGTTCACAAATTCTGTCTAGATGAACCATGCAGATCACAAAGCTGTGGTTTTTTGAGGAACCGACCAGCTGAAATTCTGTACATTCATCATTATCCATGTCTACTGACCTATTTATGTATAAGTTGGATGATTGTATTCGTTTATTCCATGTCCACTGTGATACATTCAGGTAATCCAATTAATATTTTTCAGCCGGAAACATCTGAATAGATTTGTACAGATTTTATATCTCTTTTTCTCTCGGCTAGTTCCACAACCCCATTGTGTGTCAAAGATGCCAATCCAGTCACCAATAATTATTAAATAGCGTATCGTTCCCAAAAACATTTTCAGATACCTGAAAAATTCCGGTAGCCCTACCCTAATCGAGACATACGAGTTGTCTGTGTGCTATGGTTGTTGTTGTTGCTGTTGTTGTTGTTGTTGTTGTTGTTGTTGTTGTTGTTGTTGTTGTTGTTGTTTGTGGTGGCGGTGGTGGTGGTTTTTGGTGGTTGTGCTGATGAAGTAGTTGCAGGGTTGGTTGTTTATGTTTTTCCTAATGGCATTTGGTCATGGAGATGTCAGTCAATGGCTATTTGAGAGGAGAACTACTGCTTCTTCACACTTCCGAGATATTTCGAAGATATAATGCCTTTTATTCTTTTAGTTTCGCTTCGCCCCCTTCGTTTTGTAGTGTTGGAGGAGAGAAAGCCATAGCCTTGTGCGTTTCAGCGTTTGCGGTTGTGTGGTACTGTAGGTGACGCTTTCAGGGGTGGTTCGTGGTGCGTGCGTTCTGTTCCAGTCGTTTTTGTTAGCGGGATTCTGTTATTATTTTCGCTGTTACTGTTATTGTTGATGCTGTTGTTGCTCTTGTTTCTGCCGCTGCTACTGCTCGTATTGCCGATGCTGCTATTGCTTTCGTTTGTTGCAACTTGTGTTGCTGATTTTACTGTTGTAACTGCTGTTTTTGTTATTCTTTTTTTTTGAGGCTGTAACGTTGGCATCAGTCGAAGCGGATCTTCCAATTGACCTCTGTTGCAAGCAGGAAGTCCTTGGTTGAGTGGATAGCGCCACAGAAGTGATATCTTGAGTTTCGGCACTCTACTATCAACAAAAGGATTCCATCTCTCAAATATCAGAGATAGATGATAGCTTCAAAGTCCTCTTTATATGTTTGGATCAAGATCTTTATCCCTATCGCTGACCAGTACTTCAATAAATATTTATTTCTGGCCGCTAATCTCCTACATACACCTCCGCCACGCGTTGATCACGATAAGAAGACACCGGAAATAATTCTTCATCGTGAGTGATTTCTTGCTTTGATCTCCGTGAAGAATTTGACGACGACCATAGCATAGAGCCTGCCACGTATGATAAAGGTTCTTTGAGCCAGAACAGATTTCAGGCATCTTCCTACTTGGGCTGAATTGGTCTTTCACTCCCTTACATTATGGCCTATGCAATGGTAAGTAGACTGCACCTTCTGGTATTTGTTTTTCTATAATGCTTTCATGTACAGTGAAACATAATCTTCGTTCTCCCTGAGTAAATTTCTGGAGAGCAATGAATCTTCCATACTCACGCAGTCTTATTCTATACAATTATCATTTTTTCAGATCATTGGAACATTTTTGAGAGAGAAAACATTTTGTTGATTGTGAAGGATTTAAAAAATTATACCGAGTGTCTGTTTACTTCAAAAATATGAAGAATTTTATTGTTGAAGGATTTAGTCATTTGGCAAATGGATGCTTTAATATTGGAGGGTAGCGTTTCAGCACTCTATTATAATCCAAGTTATGGATAATCACATCGCATGCTAAGGAACAGCCAAGAAGTATTTCATCCGATGGGTAAATCTTGATTTCGCTTCTTTGAATTTGAAATAGTTTACAGAGTGCATATCCAAGACATTTCAATGCATAAGAATGATAATAATTCTATACATTCTTATATCTTTACAATTAGTTATACAGTATATTTAATTTTAATTTATCCGATTTACGTTTCGAGTACATGGATATCTTGCTATAATGTGGCTTGAAACCTCAAACCACAACGGGGTGCAACATTATGAATAAAGCTGAAACCGGATGAACAAACTGAAGGCAAATGAAAACCACATAGTGAGATATCCGTGCAGCAGAAACATATGTCGCACAGATTCAATTTAAATAAACTATATATAAATACATGTAATAACCCAAAAATTGTACATGCATTATTCTCTTTATTCCTTGAATTGTGTTATATACATACATGCATATATATA
>NC_068981.1:175200888-175202180 GCF_001194135.2 Octopus bimaculoides | reverse complement strand
AGCCGACACGTCTACCGTCTGTCCATAGAGATAGATAGATAGATAGATAGATAGATAGATAGATAGATAGATAGATAGATAGATAGATAGATAGATAGATAGATAGATAGATAGATTGGTTAGTAGGTAGGTATGTAGGTAGGTAGGTAGGTAGGTAGATAGATAGATAGGTAGGTAGATAGGTAGATAGGTCAGTAGGTAGATAGGTAGGTAGGTAGGTAGGTAGGTAGGTTGGTAGGTAGGTAGGTAGAAATACAGACAGACTGATAGATACATAAACAGACAATCAGAGAGACAGAGAGGCAGAGAGACAAAAAGACAGACAAAAAAACTTATAGATAGACAGACAGACAGACAGACAGACAGACAGATAGATAGATAGATAGATAGATAGATAGATAGATAGATAGATAGATAGATAGCTATACATATGGTTATGAACTCATACCTTAAACTGAGAACGGTGTCAATTCGTCTGGCATAATCTTGTTGCCTCGTACACCCTAAAATGAAGTCACGGTTGTAGTTATTATTACTTTTACTTTCACTACAGCTATTGTTGCAGCCATTGGTATTAATGCTGATACTGATAATGTGTCTATTACTACTACTACACTTATTAGGCCGGCGAATATATTTTTCATTATTAGTATTACTATTACAAAAATCTCTTCAAATCGATAATATTCGCCTGCCTCTCTATTATTTATCTCCTTGGCGTTGCACTTCATTCCTCAGTTACCTTGCTTCTTAAATGCTATAATTTTACGCACAGTTTTTCCTTCCAACCATTTATATTTTCTCTCTATCTGTCATCCAATACAAAATCAAGCATATATGTACACATCCATGCGCTACCACCTATGTATATACATGTATATGTAAAATGAATACATGCATAACGTATACATACGCGTTCACGTACATATACAAATACACACGTATACAAATACATACGTATACAAATGCATATAGTCATGCAGAAAAGATGGACAGACGGAAAAAATAGATACATACTCATGGTTATATAATCATGTATTATATTAATATACATATATATCCCCTTATACATATAATCTATATATGGATATTCACACACGTATGTATGTATGTATGTATCAATTTATCTTTCTATCTATCAATATACTTTTTACATACATATGACCGCAGCTGCATGGCCGAAACGAATAACAGGAAGAAAGAATATATTGATATAAACATACATATACGTATATGACCGTGTGTATATATACGTATATATATGTACACACACACACACACACACACACACA
>NC_068981.1:175199703-175200527 GCF_001194135.2 Octopus bimaculoides | reverse complement strand
ACGTGTGATCGTCGCATTGACCATGACAGAGAAAGTTGGGCAGAGAACCTGCATCAAATGTTGCCAACGCTTAGCAATACCCGCTCAGAGATCTACACAAGGTTTTCAAAAAGTTTTCATCGTCCTCGACACAATGAAGGCGATCTTGTGCAACTAAAATCCGAGTGTATTTTTGGTCAGCTGAAAGCAATTTTGGCACAAACTTGGCAGACACGCATCTCATACCCAAATCTTAAGTGATAAGGGAGGGAGCCGTAACTAATCTGCACATCCTCTGATAACTTACGGATGGTGATTTAATGATTTCCCCCCTATAGCTGCATGCACATCTGCGATGTTTTTCTCAATTATGCTGGTTGCGGATCTCACTGAACATTCATCAATATCGACATATTTGGGGCCATCTTGGTAACGTCTGAACCACTCGTACACTTGTGTGCGGCTCATGCACACCTCTCTATACACTTTCTGCAACTTTCTGTATGCCTCTGTGCAGGTAACGCCATGACAACTTTCTCTGTCATGGTCAATGCGACGATTACACGCTACAAATCTTCCTTCCGAGCACTTCTGTAAACAGCAGAAGTGAGCTAGAACGTTAAAACAATTTTTGCCAAGCGGCTTTACTCTACGTGCTTTAGCTTCGTTATAAGGACAACAGTCTGGATACTTATTGATCAGACCTCGTATCTATCTATTTATCTATCTATCTATCTATATATATATATATATATATATATGTGTGTGTGTGTGTGTGTGTGTGTGTGTGTGTGTGTGTGTGTATACATATATACATATATATATATATATGCGTGTGTGTGTAT
>NC_068981.1:175196879-175199341 GCF_001194135.2 Octopus bimaculoides | reverse complement strand
AAGAACTTGCAGAAGATGTTTTGCAAAACTCAGAAGTAGAGATTTCAGCCTTCAAGATGAAGATCAAACAGGACATCCAGTTGAGTTTGATGATAAGCTCCTTGAGGCATTACTTGAAGAAAATCCTGCATTATCAGTAGAAGAATTGGCAATAAAGCTTAGTTCAAACAATACAACTGTCCATCGTCATCTTCAACAACTTGGAAAAGTTCCTAAACTTGGAAAATGGATGCCTCATGAATTGTCTGAAAGCAACCGCAAATCCCGTGTTAACAACTGCTCTTCTCTCCATCCTCGCTAACTCATTTCACCCTTTTTGGATAGACTTGTGATTGGTGACGAAAAATGGATCTTCTATCGAAATATTAAACGTCGTAAACAGTGGATCGGTAAAGGGAAAAAGCTCAACCACAACCGAGAAAGGAATTTCATGGAAAAAACGGTTCTTCTCTCTTTCTGGTGGGATTCACTTTGAATTTTTACTATAATAAATCATTTTACCTGTTCGTCAAATATTTAGTATACGCTATTAAATATAAAGGATGTAACAAGGATTAAATAGATCAAACAAAACTCACTCGTAGAAATCGACTTACTATTCATAGACAACAAATACGAGACCCTAGTATGAGGCAGATACCACTTAATGGACACATAGAAATATGTGCAAAAAATAAGTCTCCCATGTTTCAAGTCTTTCCACTTTACCTTTTTTCTGCCAATACCACGGTCCATGCACAGGTAAACAAAGAAAATATATTCTTAGAAAAGTACAATCCAAAACTGAATAAACTTTAACAAACTACATTCACGAACAACTATTCACACACAAACTCATTCTACTGCTTGACATGTTGAATTTTATACAGCTAACACCGTAAACAATGGACACAATTGTGACTGTTAACTGGCAGATTCTACATACACATAAGTGTTGAATGGTTAGAAAAAAGACATTTAATATCAAAATTTGATGCCTGCATACATAAGCACAAACCATGGCTATTCAACCACTAGATTACATTTAAAAAAAACAACTCCTGTTCTCTCTAACACTCGTTAGATTAAATTTAGAGAACTTTATTTTGGAACTATCACTGGACAGGTTCATTCAATCGTGCCAGCCTTGATTTTCAGAATGAAAAATATTGTCACATATTAACGCACGGACGTAGGGGGGAAACTACAACATTTTCTAAGATTACTATTAATTATGAGATTTTGCCGTACTACATTTGACATATGCGACAGCTTTAACTGATGACGCCAAACATATTGCCGCATGTCATTGACGAACGGTTGTGTTGTTGGCACTCCGTCGCTTACGACGTCGAGGGTTCCAGTTGATCCGATCAACGGAACAGCCTGCTCGTGAAATTAACGTGCAACTGGCTGAGCACTCCACACACACGTGTACCCTTAACGTAGTTCTGAGGGATATTCAACGTGACACGGTGTGACAAGGCTGACCCTTTGAATTCCAGGCACAACAGAAACAGAAAGTAAGAGTGAGAGAAAGTTGTGGTGAAAGAGTACAGCAGGGTTCGCCACCATTCCCTGCCGGAGCCTCGTGGAGCTTTAGGTGTTTCCGCTCAATAAACACTCACAACGCCCGGTCTGGGAATCGACACCGCGATCCTATGACCACGAGTCCGCTGCCCTAACCACTGGGCCATTGCGCCTCCACATTGATGAACGGACGTAGCGGAGAACTTACAAACATTTCTAAAACCTGATCACTTCATGATCCTGAACTAATTAAAATGTATACAAAACAGATACTTATTTGAGCCATGTTCCCTCTATAAAAACAAGACATTTTGAATTCCAACCAGGAGCAAAACAGTTACAGCATTGCTCCATGTCTTACTCTCTCAACTTTTGAAAATCAGAAAAACTTGTGATACTGGTGAAGTCTTTAAACATTTTTAAATAAAAAAATCTAAACGAATCCCAGTGCATACTCAACTTCTTTTTTCTATATAAGCACATATAAACATTTGCATATAATTACATACAAACACTTGTCCATGCGCACGTTTACACATATGTGCGTGCACTCGTGTATATATGTATATGTATGTATGTATGTATGTATGGATGGATGGATAGATGGATAGATGGATGGATGGATGGATGGATGAGCACATACTTTTCATCTTTTGAGTGGTCAACAAACCATAAATAAAGAACAATCTCACATGTTCAAGTATAGGTGTCTAAGGTTATGTATTCACAACTGTTTAAAACCCAAGTGATTCGGCCAAAGACTGTAGGTTGACTAATTTAAATTTATATTGGGATTTTTAACACACGCTGTGATCTGGATAAATATTTATTGATGCTTGTGTGTGTGTTTGTGTGTGTGTGTGTGTGTGTGTGTGTGTATGTACGTGTGTGTGTATGTGTGTGTGCGTGTGTGTGTATGTGTGTGTGCGTGTATGTGTATGTGTGTGTGTGTG
>NC_068981.1:175193870-175196568 GCF_001194135.2 Octopus bimaculoides | reverse complement strand
ATATATATTACATACATAAACATACATAGATAGAGAGAGAGAGAGAAAGAAAGAGCAGTGAGTGAGGGAGATCTAATCATATGCATTTGCTGGCCAGCGTGATTAATGATATCATTTTGTTCAATGTCTTATATTCTTGTGTTCTTCTGGCGTTGTATCTTTTTATTTTTTGTACATTTGGTTTTCTGAAAGTACCACTGAAGACATTTATCAACGTTAGGAATTAAAATAACTTGCATCATAGGATAGAGCAATTTATGAGACACACACACACACACACACACGCACATATTCATATTGATTGTGTTTCTCTTTTTCACTTATTCTCTCTTTCTTTCTCTTTCTCTCTCTCTCTCTCTCTTTCTCTCTCTCCTTATACAGTATACACATAAATTGATGTATTTACGTATATATGTCTCTGTGTATGTGTGTGCATGTATGTGTTGGTTTGTGAATGTATACTCATACATACATACATACATACACACACACACAAGAGCACATATTGGCACATAGCTAATATTCAGTCGTTATCAGAGGTATGCCTTCTGATTGGATATTTACGATGATCTCAAACCGGCGCTATTATAAATTTGGCGACCATCTTCTTCCTTGATTCAATGAAATTGTTCGATAGTCTAATGTATTATACCTACTACATGATTTCTGCAAAGTTCTCTTTTGTAGCCGAAGACTGCTTTTCTCTATTAGAATATATGAACACGCATAAACCCCTACTGTTGTTATCGGTACATCAATATTGCTGTCACTGCTGATATCACATCCGTCTTTTGTTTTTGTTTTTGTTTTGTTTTCCAATAATGTATATTACATACAGAGATATTCTCTAATAAACTGGGGTGGCGGGTTAGCGCAGTTTCCATGTCAACTAAAAGATTTTCGTAGCTGGAAGACATCAACCAACTTTCTACACAGCTTCTTCTACTAACTACTTTCGCTACAAAATCGCCATTTCTACTAATATTGACATTACTGATTATATTTATTCCGTAAGTATGGTGCTTCTAAAATGAATTTCGTTTCGTTTTCCAGAGAAATTGTTTTCGTCCATATGAGATATTTGTGTTGTTCTTTTAACCCATTCAAACCTGCTCGAGTGGATCAAAGTTCAAATGCCTAGCGGACGTGATCGTCAGAATGAAATATATTCCTTATCGGACACATTTTATATAACATTATTCCTGTGTGCCTTTCCATTATTTTCAGATGGCAACGTGTAATGTGAAGGGGATTTGCTTATTAATTTTAGCCGACTTGGTAGAGGTTCCCACAATCGCTCCTATGAGATCTTGGTTTTGTACTTTAGATCTCAAACCAAAAGTATACAAACTTAGGCTCAAAGCTAGCAGCTTTGATGGGAAAGATTACATCGATCACAGTGCTAATCTGCTAATTATTTCATCGATGCTGAAATGTTAAAAGACAAAGTTCACTTCAGTGGAATCCCAACGCAGGATATAAAGGCGGTCGAAATGCCACTTAGCATCACTTGATTGTACTTTATTTCATACAGTACTTGATTGTACTGTATTTTATACAGTACTTGATTGTACTTTATTTTATACAGTACTTGATTGTACTTTATTTTATCGATGAAACGCATAGCTGACCTTGGCAGAATTTGAACTCAGAACATAAAGAACTGGAAGAACTGGAAGAAATGCCGCTAACTATTTTGTACGAAGAGGTAACTCATCTACCAGCTCACTGGATTATTATATCAAACACTTATTATATTGCATTAATGAATATTTAAAGCCATCATTATCATATATATTTTATTATCAGTGAGTATTTATGTAATTAAAACTATATTGCGAAAGATTATTTTGCATTTTTACCGAAGATAGAGTGAAATTTCAAGAATTTGGGGGATTTCTAGAAAATAGATATAAAATCTTTGTTTTCCACACAGGCTCAGAAAAATCCTCTTTTGAAGAGTGTTATGTGATAAAGGATTTTATCAATATATAAAATCACAAACATAAACATGCTATACTGAAATTTCTCTGGTTTAACTTTTATATTATTCTAATAATAATTCTCTCATTCAGCAGAGGTCTGGGTGAGTGGGTTAAAAAGATCATTTCTTAAATACAAAATTTAGCATGAGCAACTAGCACTGAGTATATACGTATTATATTTGTTTAATGTATTTGGGGTAAAAACATCTTTACGCGTGTTTAAGAGCTCCTATGCTTTTGTTCGGCCACTACTGAACATATCATTATATCTCGGGGTTCTCCGGAAATCCATTTCTGTTTAGGATAATGAAAATAATAATAATATAAGAGCACTCAGAGAGCGCAATCTTCCTCCAATGTTTCTTTATTTTGGCACTACGGCCACAACACAGAGGATACTACAAAGACAGACAAAACACCACAGTGGGGACAAAAAACATAAAACAAATGAACATGAGACATTATATAAAAATGATAAATGAAATGGCTGCATGGGCCCCACTCCCATGCAGTATCATTTGAACGTTTATATAACCTTTTATACAATCGATCTAGTATTTTATTGTTTTTTCTTAATCTCGTTTTTTCCTCTCTTAAAAAAAAAATGAAACAATTTTACTTTCTTAATTCTTTCTTCAATAAAACAATTTTACTTACTTTTTTCCTTTTTAATATCTCATGAAATGTTCTGAATCTTTTAGCTCCAATACTGA
>NC_068981.1:175191872-175193462 GCF_001194135.2 Octopus bimaculoides | reverse complement strand
ATATATATATATCATTTAAAATATTATAAATTTATATATACATGCACATATGGGTACAGGACATCACCAACTGTGCAAATGCCATGAAATACATAATCAAACGAGTTAAATACGTAAACAACGAGAAAAAAATGGAAAACAGGACAAGTTAACAGGGAGAAATGACCCTTCATCAGTTGTCGTCTGTCTAGCTACTCCTCATTTCGAGCATTCAACGACTATATGAATCTTCGAAGACAGTTGCTCCCATAAATTCTAAAATAAAATTTAGGATTTATGGAGGATCAAAGTTGGGAACCAAAACATGACAGTGGAGACATACAAGGAAACCGAACGAAAACAAACATGGATGGTCGTTAGACGAGAACCAGAGGAAAATAGCCAACGCTGTGGGAAACATCTTTTTGAAAAGAGAAAAGATAGAAGAGAGAGAGAGAGAGAACCAAGAAACGTCCATTCTTTTAAACATCCTTGTAGGGAAAGAAAGATGATCGCATGAGGAAAAGAAAGATGGGCGATGGTCACGGGTGAGCAACGAGAGAGAAAGAGTAGAAAAGAAGGGAGAGAGAATGAGGCAGATAGTAAACGGTGAAGGAGGGTGGGGAGAAAAAGGGAATTAGAAAAGGGAGGAGATAAACACACACACACACACACACACACACACATGAGATCGAAGCGAATGCCTTGCAGTATGTTTTTCAACACGAAATGTAAGAACAAAGATTTGATACACACGTAATCAAAATAATAAAGTGGTTAATGGTTGAGACATTGGAAACCTATAAAACAACGACACTATTGCTCACAAAAGCATAATATAAAGTAAACGTAATAATAAATAAATGATTATATTTATGCCATTAACTTTATATATAGTTAACCTATTCCTCTATCTTGAATAATCCACTATATGCTTGATATATATGAGTAGGTGTGTATCAATAACCGTAGCTTCTAATGTGCTCATCTTGGTGATTCCAATAGAAAAGTTGTCTAGCTACTTCTGATATAGTTATTTAATCACACAAACCTAGTTAAAATACCACACACATAGATCAATAAGCATTCACAGATTTCTGCTATAAGTTTAGTTCACACTTTCTCGCCTCTCTCTCTGTTCGTCTCCATTTCTCTGTCTCACTCCATCTCCTCACATATATATACATACATACATACATACATACATACATTCGCACAGCATATGTATTTGTATATAAAGCCCACTCTCTCAGAGCATATACATAGATGGATGGATAGATGCATTGAGATCTGTCGATAGATAGAAACATCGATAGCTATAGATGTGGTTATACGCAAGTATATATTGACGCGCCTATCTGCATACGTATGTATATATGTGTGTGTGTGTGTGTGTGTGTGTGTATGAACATATTCACACCCACATGTATATAGATATACATAAATATATACATATATATATGTTAGTGTGTGTGTATCTATACATATATACACTTATGTATGTATGTATGTATGTATATATATATATATATAATTTATATCATTTCCTCTCTTTTTTGCACGCATACGTGCATAAACATACATACAAAACACACACAGAAACACGCACAC
>NC_068981.1:175186580-175191348 GCF_001194135.2 Octopus bimaculoides | reverse complement strand
AGAGAGAGAGAGAGAGAGAGAGAGAGAGAGAGAGAGAGAGAGAGATGTATGTATGTATATATATATATATATAATTTATATCATTTCCTCTCTTTTTTGCACGCATACGTGCATAAACATACATACAAAACACACACAGAAACACGCACACAACTATTTAGAGAGAGAGGGAAAACATACATATGTATGCGCGTGTGTCTGTGTCTGTGTGTGTCCTTTTGTGAGTATATGTGTGTTCGTGTGTGTGTGTCTGTAGATCTGTTTGTGTCTCTGTGTGTGTGCCTATGTGACTGGATATGTGTGTATACTAATAAGTATGCATCCAAGCTAGGGAAAGAAGTATGCAAATTTTGTTAAATGTATTATTTATGCGAAGAGAAGTAGCATGTGTTCCCATTACATTTTATGAAACTGGATATGAATGAAGTTATAGCTTATACACGCGCATCCACCATAGATTCACACAAACATATACACTCATATACAAATGCATGCATATGTGCTTATGTATGTATACATACATATACATACATATATATATGCACAAACACATTCATATACATACACACATCCATATAGACAGACAGACAAACAGACAGACTGATATATAGATAGACAGACAGACTGATAGATAGATAGATAGATAGATAGATAGATAGATAGATAGATAGACAGGTAGGTAGATAAACAGATAGACAGATAGATAGGTAGGTAGATTGACTAGTAGATGCAGGCATGCATGTATTTACTTTGCATCTTTGTTCGGTATGGAGTACACTACATCTCAAGAAATTCTTTTATCAACTAGATCATTCTTGACAAATATAAGTACAGTCAAATATCTCTTCAAAGGCAATATTTTTTTCCTTTGCAGAGATACAAGATCGTATTGAAACAACATTGTATGCATGCATATATATTTGTCGATATACCAATTACACAGTGGCGATGTTATGATAATGTTTTTAATAAACACTTTATGTTTTAGCTACTTTGTAATAGTATATTATGCTACAGAATGTCAAAACGACCGTTGTTTATCTAGTGAAGCCTATTAAGATTCTGATTGTGTATTTATCAGGTCGTAATAAATAGTAAACATATATTCGTTTTCTTTTATGATTGTCATGATTTTTGTACGATGTACTTGTACCAGTTTCAACACACGAACGCATGTCAAATCTCTTTCTCGAAAACATGTACTTAATGCAAGGGGTTCAAACTCATTTGTTATTGGCAGACCAGATACAATTGGAATATATATGATTATGCATAATTTATGATAGCATATTATGTTGTTGTTAGCACTCCGTCGCTTACGACGTCGAAGGTACTAGTTGATCTGACTAACGGAACAGCCTGCTCGTAAAATTAACGTGCAAGTGGCTGAGCACTCCACAGACACGTGTACCCTTAACGTAGTTATCGGGGATATTCAGCGTGACACTGTGACAAGGCTGACCCTTTGAATTACAGGTACAACAGAAACAGGAAGAAAGAGTGAGAGAAAGTTGTGGTGGAAGAGTACAGCAGGGTTCGCCACCACCCCCTGCCGGAGCCTCGTGGAACTTTAGGTGTTTTCGCTCAATAAACACTCACAACGCCCGGTCTAGGAATCGAAACTGCGATCCTATGACTGCGAGTCTGCTGCCCTAACCACTAGACCATTGCGCCTCCACAACATATTATGTAGGCAATAAGAAACACATAAAACAATTCGTGAGTATAAACTCCTATAATTAATTAGTTACACATGTTGTGCTACTGATCCCTCTTGCTGGGTTTTTCTTGGAGTGGACAAAAAGGCGACACGTGACTAGTGTACCAAGTGTTTGGTTCCTGAGTTGTTGCTAATTTCAGTAT
The DNA here is from genome assembly GCF_001194135.2 of Octopus bimaculoides. Taxonomy (NCBI): domain Eukaryota; kingdom Metazoa; phylum Mollusca; class Cephalopoda; order Octopoda; family Octopodidae; genus Octopus; species Octopus bimaculoides. The sequence goes on along the minus strand of NC_068981.1, from coordinate 175,189,485 downwards.
CGAATATTTGGTAAAATATAATTGTCCATAAAAGTATGTTCTTCCGAATATGAACATAATCATCGGAGCGAGTTTTAAACCTAGGATACGTTTTTTCATGCAATTCATAAAATCTGTCACAATTGGTACTTGAAAAGTTGTTCCTGAACACCGAATTACACTCTCGGAACACTCTCGTAGCATGATAATTCCAACAAAAGTTAGGCCCTAAAAATATGGAGACGATATATGTAAGTGGAAAACTTTTTCTTGGAATTCATTGATTTGTAAATCATAATGCTATAAAATATATGTGACTTCGAAGGACTTCACAGCTGGAAATTTTGTAACAATACTAGCTAATAGTCAACGTTCAAAAAGGTTAAGTTCATCTCAAAATGCAATGGAATTTGTCATCAATTTATTGCATCTTGACAGCTTTATTAAATTCCGGTAGTTGAAATGTTCTACTGTTGCTACAATGGACACTAGATCACGTGCATTTCTCAAAATTCCTGATGAATAATCTCTGTTGTTCATCACAGTTAATAAACTTGATTTCTTATGATTCGCAGAGTTAACTACTAATCATCCGTGTGATACAGCAGTTCATATTTATTATAAATCTTCTCTAAGACGCAGTTGGCTTCACGCGCATATGTAAACAACGTTTACAACATTGAACAATGTTCAATATTTTCCTTAGAATAATGCAATGAACATTATAAAATTGATGGTTGGAGTTCACGGCTAGCAGGTTTTCCTATAATCTAGCTGTCACGTCAACTTTTCAACGAATCATTAGCCGTGCGCCTTCTGGAACAAGACTCACAATATGAGCCCATTAAATACTTATTTCATCCAGGGTCCCTAATAAACTCACAAAGATCTTATCCTCTGTTCATTTATTGATATCAACACACAAGATTCTTCTATTACATGCATGTTTTTATCTACATCATGCTTGGAGGTTGAATGTTGTGTCAAATCATTTATTTCCGTAATTTTGCCTATTGAAAAAAAATTTGCAACTGAACTCTGTTTTTCATTTGACTTTTAACATGCGTTGATAATTAATTGCTCCTTATTGCAACTGCATAGCAGGGAGTCATATATTTGCAAATGTTTCACGGATTTTCGGGAAAATATACTTAGCAACCGTCAACATGCATTTCTTTATAAAACGCCTTTCTGGAAAAGACTTCGACGACACAGTTATTTCATGGACAAACCCATAACTTGTGCTTTAAATGAAACATTTGTGACAAGATGAGCAGGTTAAATATTGGTTCCAAATTTTGGCACAAAGCCCTAAATTTCAGGGGAAGAGATAAGTCGATCACATCGACCGAGTATCGAACAGACAGTTATGTTATCGACCCGAAAAATTAAACGTAAATTTAACTTCGGCAATTTTGAACTTAGAACATGCAGACAGACGAAATACCGCTAATTATTTCACCCGCCATGCTAACGATTTTTGCCGGCTTGCCACTTTAATAGGCTTTAACTGCTGCTTTTTTTTTTTTTTTTGAATAACCACTCCAACTCCTTAAATTTCGGATGTCATATTGTTTGACCAAAGTTGAATGCTGCAAAGCAAATCAAACGTGTTGGTGTTCCATTAATTTCAACGAAAAAGTACATGGCACACTTCATGAATACTTTTCTCTTCGAAGCCATGAAAGGGGTAAAAGTGAAAACTTTCAAATTGGGTGTGTACAATGCCACAACTACTTCAAAAGATAATAGAAATATTTCTGTCTTTTCTATTTTTAACAATTTGTATTTCCCTCTGTTTGTTTCTGCTGCTAATCCCCACAAGAAATACTACTGACAAATGGTTGCACTATAGCAGCAGTAGACAATACAGCTTTCTACTAAGACAATTCCTTCTACATTATTATGATGCACTTTTAAATTTGCCCACTTTTAAATTAGCCCACGGTCACCGGTTTGGCGTAATTGTTAGCAAAGAAAACTTCAAAATTACTTCACTCTTTTTATCAAGTACATCAGCTGACGTCATTGTAGCTGGTTTAGTTCCTTCTTAACCTTCCTTAGCAATGTAAATAACATTTTAGAAATAGATTTATCAATAACAGTCTCCGATTTTAGAAAATAAGCAAATTTTCTGTTTTTAATTTATTTGATAACGCTTTGAAAGTACAATATATAAATGAAACAGTGTGTCGCGGACACTTGTAAAAGGGTGGCGGGCTGCATATATCTAAGCCATGTATGTAAACGTGCGTATATGGCACAGGGGCTAAGCTGTATCATCGTTTGCTTTACCCTTGGATAATATAAGTGGCATGGAGAAGGGAGACTGGTATGCATGGGTGACTACTGGTCTTCCAAAATGAACCTTGCCGAATCTTGTACGGCAGAGGGTAACATTCTGAGAAGCAATCCCATGGACATTCATGACCGAAGGGGGTCTTTACCCTTTATAGATGTGTATGAACTAAAACTATGTACAAGTAACGGTTCTTTAGTTATATATTAATCTACATAGGTAGTTGAACTTTTCATCATGTGACAATACAAAATAAAAACTAAGCTTCGTAATTAGGTACTTCTGAGTCAAGCACAGTATAAAGCTTTTCTGATACTGCCGAGCATAATACTTTTTTCTTATACAGTGGGATTTTAAACACACCTTCATACAGTCATACACAATTTTTACGTACGACCGGTCAACATACATTTCGGCTTTCATGTAAGTATGTAGCATCTGAGGGAGGCTGTTATTGTGAACTAGATCAACTTAAATCATGGTATGTCTAGAGATGTGTTTGTTGAACATTTCTTTCATACTAGCACATTCATCATCTTAGAATGAAACATGCATTAAATCCTTTTCCTTCTTGCTATGTATTCTTGCCTAACCAACAGGGACATGTTAATACTTTGCATTAAAAAG
>NC_068981.1:175181014-175186281 GCF_001194135.2 Octopus bimaculoides | reverse complement strand
TATGTATGTGTGTGCGTGTGTGTGCGCGGTGTGTGTGTGTGTATGTATGTATACACACACACGCACACACATACTATGGTCTTTTTTCAGTTTCTCTTTTCCAAATTCACTCATAAGGCTCTGGTCAACCTGAGGCTATAGTAAAATCACTTGCCCAAGGTTCCACATAGAGGGACTGAACCCAGTTTGATGTGGTTGGGAAGAAACTTCTTACCACACAGTCATAGCCAGACCTGCGCCTTTTGTTTACAATTGTTATCAGACATTTTCAATGTAAATATTTGAACCGATATAAAGCTATCACTTTGAGATATTTGAAGAATTCAACTGACATGTATATACATTTCTAGATATATAGAAATAAAGCTACAGCTGTCTGTTCACGTCTGCACAAATACAATGGCGTCGGAACGTTTTGACTGACACTGAATAAACATTGAAGATATTTGGGTCAACTAGCAATGGCCATCTTCCGAGGTTGGCAGCGGATTGAACTGAAGGAATGAGAAGAAATGGAGCCGATTTTAAAGAAGTATGTTTAACCTAAATAATGCCGCAAAAGAGAAACAGATATACTAACAGAGATATTATGACAAAAATTCCCAAAGGATATTAATTACGGTAATGTATTGTTTTCCAGAAATGGTAAAGAGAGAAAAAAAATTCTATAAATTTGCTCTGATTAACTTACATGAAGAAAACAAATTGCAAACAGTAAATAATATATAAATACATAGATTACACAGAAGGGAAAAGATAAAAATTTGATGGAAAGATATCACGTGGTGATTCGCGTGATGTTTCTGCATAGTTTCTGGGTTTGTTTTTTTTTTAATAACGAAAACACTATAAGATGATGCATTGTCCAATTCTAAGTAGTTATGAAGTTCACGTATGTTGTTTGACAATTTAGAATCTGTTCCAGTAACCTAGTTTAATTATAAGTACGATGCAGTGTGCAGCACAGGAACACTGTACAACGCTTGCAGGAAAATTGAAATCATGATACAAGATCTCGAAGTAGAGCATGTTATCTCATTCACAAATTTTATTTCGATACAAAAACATATATATGTGCGCATACTTTTTTAGATCATATGACATTATTATACGGTTAATATCAGTTTATAAAACTTGGGACTGGAAAGATAAATGTGAATTCATAAATGAGTAGAATTTACCGGACACTCCAGCCATGACCATCTCATAATTTTATATCAGGAATCCATTATCCAGTTTACTTCTCTTTACGTAACGTGTTGGGCTGTGATTTAAGGAAGATGAAGCTGCTATTTTTGGACTCTTCTCAATATATGTATTGGACTGAAAAAATGCAAAAATATTATAAAATCAATGAGGCGTTAGGCTTATAACATTACAATATCAAATCTCCCTGAATTTTTATCATGCATTCTATTCCTCCGAGATCCAAAAAATGCGTATCAGTAATATACTAGAATTCATTAAATTGAGCGTACACCTAATCTAACAAAAAAAAAAAAAATAATAATAATAAATAAACGTGTATTTCGAAAATGGACATAAATATTGTAATATAGAATGTGATACAGGATAAAATATACAATTTTATATGAAGTACCCAATTATTTTTAAAGCTTAAATCTTTATACTTTTTTCATCTAAAATATAAAATATATAATATTAGCAACAAAATTTATCTAACTTGTCATATAAAAAAAAAAAGAAAATAAAGACAGTGAAGTGATAAATTTCATTAGGAGATTTAATGAGGTAAATTTATTATTTCTAAAATGCTATCAACATTGTTAAAGATTAAAATATTGTTAATTGAAAAAATATATCCTATTTAAAACACTTGATTTCATTAATAGATTTTTAATATGTGATCGATTTCTTTGAAAAAAATAAATCAAGATTTATGCAACTATTACTTTGGACAAAGCTGAGTGCTTTTCGATATTTCTTTACTCTGCTATTCCACTAATGTAAATAGAATTTTCCAGTCCAAAATATTTTATCGCTCATTCTTATTCAAATAGAAATTCGTTTTCTTTGACTTAGATGTAATATGTGAACTAATTTATTTGATGAAGTTCACTTCGACAGAATTTTTCTTTTTTTTTTTTACTTAAGTTCAAATCTCCTCAGTTAAAAATACCTTGTAATATTGGGTTATAAAAAAATCGTTCATTTTTTTTTCGACATTTACTTTAATCCTTTCCAATGTTATTTGAATTAATACGAAAAGGAGTTTTATCGTTGTCTTTTGTGGGGTTTTTTTAGAACAGTCGTGGTCAAAAGTTTTGAACATTTAAAAAAAAAAAAAAAATTGTTATGCCTACGTAGAATTCGATTCAAATATATACAACATAGAGATATACTTAACTAATATCTGATACAATGGTTCGATATCCAGAAGGAAAACTAGGCAAAATAAAAAATATAATTCTAGACGTAACTGCTTACTTGAAATAAATAGAAGCTAGTCTAGTTTTCACACATTTGTTCCATACATTTGGCGATGATTGTAGCTCTAATTTTCTTCTACAATTATTGTTTAGTGTTTTTTGAAATTTCAATGATTATTATCTCTTTTCAGGCGTATGACGATATGCAAAATAAGTAAAACACACGACCAAATTTATCTGACAATGCAATATTAAATTATGATCTGAACGTTATGAATCCGAATCACACCAACTCAAACCTGCCTTTCATTCTTCTATAATCAATAAGATAGGGAATCATTCATGTACTTAGCATCGATACATTCGACAGCCCCATGCCTCTTGTACAAACGTGTAACCTTCTCTCGATGCGAGAAGCCTTTATTAGTGTTGATTGTTTATGTTCTAACATACGCTTAAGTTGAAACCTACATATTTGGATCAATGACAAAATTAGTATTGATTTTAATGATTCCTCAAGGATGAGAGGTAAATAAAACTTAGAATGTAAAAAGACGAATTAAATGCTGCAGTGTAGTTTTTTTACAGAGTTCTACCAATTCTACTGTTAACAATCATGCTCTGCTGTTGCAACAGATAAATTAGATAAAGCAATAGCTCGAATCTTCTCTTTCTCAAAGACTGAAGAAATCTCACTTTGACTCTACATATCTAGGTCGACGGAGGGGCTGGATTGGTTGGGATGGAAAGAGGTATGTTCTCATAGGAACACAGCCAAATCTGATAGTTTATAAACTGCACATTTACATGAGTACACCGGCATTGAACTTGAAGGAGATATCGGAAATGGAATTCAGTTGTAAATACACATACCAAGGGCCCAAACCGATTACAGACTTACTCTGGAGACGCATAAATATATATCGGGAAGAAAATCTGTTGTTTATCAGATGTTTTATGATATATTGATAATTTCAACTAGGTATCGACATGGAGATGTGGGTTCCAGTTCTACTAGGCTCTCGATTTCAGTTGGCATCGTCTAAAAAGCTGTTAAGCAAAAGATATACATAAGCATATATTTACCGTTCAGTTCTGGTTAACTCAGTCGCTAAAAGGAAATGAATTTCTAATTCAGATAGAAACATGAATGACTGCGTATATATGTGTGAGTTCGCGCGCGTTCCTCTTATTCTATAATACGATTTAGTGAAAAAAACTTCAATGTAAAAATAATATTTCCACCGTTTCCACATAAACTGCGTCAAATGACGTCAAATGTATCTGCAAATAAAGTAGAACAGATTTTAAATAATAAAATGTTTATGAATATTAGCAAAAACGAATAAGTTTTTAAGTCCGTAGTCTATAAATGGGCATTTTATCAAAGTTTTATGGTTCAAGAATTGCTTTTATTTTTGTTGTGAGTGTGAGGAAATGGATGCGCGTGTACGAGTGTGTGTATGTGTGTGTGTGTGTGTGTGTGTGTATTTAGGTAATAACATATAATAAAGTAAAATTGAATGTCATCCTATATTAGTCGCTCTTGTGGAAAGAATATTTGTTTCCCCTCTCACACTCTATTCCATTTTCGTTCTTGCTTTTCTCTCTGTCAGTGACTATTGACACACCTGCATGTACAAATTCTAGTATATCACGTATCATATCATAATGTATTATACATGCACACGCATACACATACACACACACATACACACACTCACACACACGTATATATGAACGTGCATGTGTGTGCGCGTGAGTATGTGTGCGCGTGCGTAGCCGTGCTTACGCTGACACATTTACCGATACCATGTTTTCTTTAAGAAAAAAAACAGAATTGAAACAGTTTACATTGAAACGACTGATAATATTAAGAGATGCGAACACAACCTGCAAAGACACAAACATAGGTGTATACATACATACGTACATACAGACATACATACATATACATACACACACACACATATTTACATTAGTAATGGGATTATGAGTGAATGCATGTGTGTATGTGTGTCGTCTATTGCTTTTTAATACAGATAAAATATGCTCAAACCACTGGCTTTCAAATACTGAATTGATACAGCTATAACATCAGCAATTCCAGCTTACTAAAACTACTCAGTTGTTATCTAAACAAATCAGTTTAAGAAGTATACACACATACACACACACACATACATAAGTACATATATACATACATACATACATACATACAAAAAATACGGAAAACTAAGAGAATGCATAGTTTTTTTCAACACGACAGGTGTTTCTGTGATCTTATATTTACGTAACAGTTGTAATGTTCGCAATTAGCCATTGCAATGTTGCAAAAAGACATCGATATACAAGTAGTAGATGGAGACGTTACTGTAATACCGGCTTCCTTCTCCAGGAGGAAAAATTGGAAGATTGCAGTTCACATCCAGGTACGAGAGATCTAAATGTTGAATGGGTGAGGAGGAACAAATGAGTAAAAGGCAGGGCGAGGTAGGATGCAGCTGACCCAGAGAGGGAGAGTGGAGAGGTAGAGGAAGAGCTAGAAGTGATAATAAATAGTAGGTGGAGAGAGGGAGGAGGAGGGAGAACTCGTGAGAGTAGGAGGATGGGGTGAGTGAGATATGATAGCATTGTAAATGAATACACCGTTTGATAGTTAGCAAGGTGGGACACACATAAGAAAGAAGAAAGCAAAGGACCAATGATGAGGTCACAGAAGTGTGGCGAAAGAACTCTGGCCGAAATAGGATTAATGTAATGTAATGTAATATAAAGCTGAAGCAAATTAACACCAAATGTACAGTGCATGTGTTTTTATTGGCTAAACTGACAATATGACCATCCCCAAGTACAACAACATCTGTTTCAACACAC
>NC_068981.1:175177491-175180619 GCF_001194135.2 Octopus bimaculoides | reverse complement strand
TCTCTCTCTCTCTCTCTCTCTCTCTCTCTCTCTCTCTCTCTCTCTCTCTGCCATTGTATTACGTCATCTTATTCATTGGGAGTACGCCATTTCTGCACCTTTGATTATGAATCATTATAATTTGTCCGTGAGTCTTCCTCTTCCCTTCTCTTCCTTTCACTTTACTTCAGTTCTCCTTCCACTCTCCTTCCTTTTTCCTCCTCTTCGCCATCACCCACACCTACACCTGCACTCACACTTTCTCCAGCATCTTCACTCCCTTCTCTTCCATTTTCTTTCCAACTTACCTCCTCAATGTAGGCAACCCTCTCTTCAATTCTCTCACTGTTTAAAACAAAACTCGCCAAAAATGTAATTGCACGTGATTGTTGGCGAATTTGTTCGTCCTTGGCTTTGACATTCTTGTTTTTCCTGTTTCTGAAGAAGAGATCGAAACGTAAAACTAGTACTCCTTTCCTTCCCCGAGCGTCTTATTAATGCATTACTTGTGCTATGTCGACACGTTCGTTTTCTTTTCTATTAATTGGTTCTAATTTCACATACTAGTCTATCCTGACGTTGATACAGCACGTCGTACAATACTGGTTACTAGAGTAGAGTGCGAAATCCACTAACGACCCCGGTATTTCGTCACGTGTTGTGTTTCACGGTGCCCTTTTTTGATAATATATACATGTATACACACGTGCCCACCCGCATGAATATATAATACTATGACCAAATGACTTCCATAGTATTACAGCCTTTCCGCAAATTTATTGTAATATCAATTCTAGTATGCAAGAAATTGTGCACACACAGACACACAGGCACACACACACACACACACACACACACACACACACATACACACACACAGACACACACACACAAAAATACGCCTACACACTCAAACACGCATGCACACTTATGAATATATGCTCGCAATGAGTCAGATCCACAGAAATACATTGTAGATAATTACTTATACAGCTTTTAAAACCTGTCCTTTGAGAGGCTAGTCGTAGCAGAATCGATGGAGCACCGAACTAAATACCATCTGGTAGTTAATTATATCCGATAGTGTTTTGAAGTCAGCTAATTAGCATTGATGTTAGTTTGTTGAATAGAATGTTTCACAATATTTGTTCCGATCTCTTGTCCCTAAGTTCAAGTCCAGTCAAGGTCATCATTGCCTTTCATACTTTTGGAATCAAGAAATACTACCAATCCACAGCAGTGAGTTGACAGAACTGTAAGAGAGTTGCGGAAGTAGCGCCATAGTATCTGTTCAGACACAACGCGTTTTGAAAGCATCACTTGCTAGGACACTGACGCCAAATCGGTGAATATTCCCTTAGATAAACTCCAGTAACGAGGACAGCAGAGTTAGTATTGTAAGAATGAGTAAGTGTTTGTCTTTCTCAGAAAAAAAAACTTGCCCAAGACTAATGTGTACACGTGTATAGATAGACCGCATTAACCTTTTTAATTCAATTCCACCTGGGATTAATTTGATGACCATTAAGTACTCGACGTACGTCAATATTCGAAATCAGTTTTTCTTTCTTTAGTGTACTTACATTCTTGCATAACACACATAATACATTTTTTTATAGGCCTGAAATGGAATACCATTGCATTATCATTTTATGGGCGTTTAAGCCTACAAAATATTTAGGATATACATAGGACGTATAGCATGATTATAATTATGTAATAAATGAAACAAGAACAACAAAAATACTGCCTGGGCGACAGAAGAGAAATACTATAAATAAGCTTGATTAGATATGTAATTTTGTAATGCTATTTTGTGAGCTTAAATTTTACTGTGGGACGATTTTGCTTTTCATTCCAATGTGTTGGATAAAATCTGTACCATGTGAATGCCAGGATAGATTCAATCGACTCTTCTTCTAAGCCTTATATGCATTCATATGCAAATAAAGTATTAATAAATAAAATAATTTTTTCTTCCCTAACTGAAAAAATATCGAGCGCAATACATGTCAATTTCATGTATACGATAACAACATGGAAATCGTAAGAACGTAATTGAATTACACGCATTACCGATAACAATTTGTTACAACACGTGATGCATTAATAGATACACATTACGATATTTTAGCTGTACTTCTCACGAATATCTTGTTTAAAGTAAGTTTTAATGAAAGAAACCCAGTACATTATCAGCAACACAAACTTGGAAGGCATTTTGCTAATCTCATTACCAAGAACAAGAAAGAATATATGGGGGAATTTTTTTTTTAAACATAATCTTTATAGTTAAAATAATGAAATAAATATTTGCCTTATTTAAATAAGATTTCTTTCATAAGACTACATGCGAACATACAGCATATATATATATATATATATATATAAACTCAAACAATATGTATCGTCTTGCTATTGTATATATGTGACTCGGTATGTGTGTGTATGTGTGTGTGTGTGTGTGTGTGTGTGTGTGTGTGTATGTGCGTGTGTGTGTGTGTATGTGTGTGCGTGTGTAATCATATTATCACTATACTTATGTTATTTTATCACATTAGCTCTCTGCTGTTGAAAGAGCTCAGAGTTTTTTCCTGCCTCACTTTCCTCTCTTACTTGCGTTAGATTTTCATCTGTCACTCCTTTTGCAGTATTCTCTCTCACCATTCATTCTCACACACACTGCTGACTATTTGGCTCCTTTTATTTTTCTTTCTCCTCCTCCTTCCACTCAGGCAATATCCTTCCCATCCATCTATCCAATCCACTTTTTTTTTACAATATTTTCTTTCTCTCTCTGTCATCTATCTCATCACACCAAATTCTTTCTCCTTTCAGCTTGACAAAAAAAAAACAGGGGAACCAACCAAAGCGTATGACTTAGCGTTTATTTTACTAAAATATATAATATATTTATATTTTTAAATATACGTCTTGGATTGCTTTCAATCCAGCTTGTGTCCAAAGTTTCAAATGTACATATTAATCCAAGCTTCTTGAGTTCTCTTAAAGATACTGATATGATAATAAATAAAAAAAAAAAGTATCTCTTGGAGAATTTAACAATTTTATAGTACCATCCGAACCTGTTGATTCAAGATGCTGTAGCATATCTCCGGCTAAAGAGAATAAATTCAAATTTCATCGAA
>NC_068981.1:175175901-175177038 GCF_001194135.2 Octopus bimaculoides | reverse complement strand
TATATATATATATATATATATATGCAGGATTCGATGGGTAAATTGTCACCATTTATATTTTCAATTTCGCGCCTGCGCATTGTATGTTTTGGGTTTTGTCGACTACACAGTATAATAGGGTCAGTTGGGCACCGTCTGTGAGAAACAAAGCATCATGACGCGATTCACTGTGCCAGAAATTTGGAAACGACATGCTGTACCGCTTGGCACTCGTACCGGAAGTTCCAATACGAACATTTCAGACTGTTTGTCAATCTGAAGAAAGTGCAATTTGAGGACATGTACCGAGAGTGATAAAAATCAACCATCCAGTCAACATCATGGTGTTTGGAGTGATCACTAGTGATGGCGACGTTATACCTCCATTCATCATCCCACACGGCTTCAGACTCAACACGGAGACCTACATCTGTGGAAACTATACCAAATTAGATTGGAACCTCATGCAGCTCCCCAGGTTACTAGTTTTCAGTCAAATCATCCAGCCCATGCTGGCATGGAAAATGGACATTAAATGATGATGATGATGAATTTTAGATTACTTATTGCCCGGAGAAGGTAGTGCTGCCCTGAGTCAAGAAGGTGGCTGCTGGAAGACCCTATGTCTTGCAACAGGACTCTGCACCATGTCACACAACTCAGTCATGGCTGTTAGACAATTTCCGTGACCACATCACACCTAACATCTGGCCACCTAACTCCCAAGATTGCAACCCCACTTGATTATTATGTGTGGGGCATAGTTGAGCGAGAGACTAACAAAACTCCTTGTAACACCAAAGATGAACTGAAGGCAAGGATTATGGCAGCATTCACCAACTTAAACAAGGGGACCGTGCAGAAAAATTGCATGAAATTCCGAAATCGTCTGGAAGCTGTTGTTGAAGCCAATGGCAATTTTATTGAATAAATTTACTCTTTAGTATTTCAAGATATTTTAATGTAATTTTGGTAAATATATCTGTTAAAATGAGACGCCAACGTCACTTTCACTTTTTTCGTAAGTTAGACGACAGTTGATTCACCGCACTCTATATATATATTTTATTCTTTTACTTGTTTCAGTCATTTGACTGCGGCCATGCTGGAGCACCGCTTTTAGTCGAGCAAATCGACCTCAGGACTTATTCTTTGTAA
>NC_068981.1:175170778-175174540 GCF_001194135.2 Octopus bimaculoides | reverse complement strand
TATATATATATATATATATATATATACTTATATTTGCGCTCATAATTTCACGTATACACATACATAACCTCTCACTGGGTCTACAACATTTTCACATGGGCGGATATAAACAATGTTACAGAAAATAGCACATTACACTTGTATAAATATCTCAGTGAGAATAACATGTGTCAGGCGGAATGGAAAGCTGTCGTTTCCAAAGACGTCCTAATTTGTAATTATACAGGATCATCTGGTTCATGTGGTATCCAGGCAACATTACTTAACACTATTATCTCCTTAGGAGGGATACTATTAGACGGAAGAAAAATAGATTGAGAGACAAAGGAAAGGAGGTAGGAAAAGAAGAATCATTAGACGGAAGGAGAGGAGATGTGTGAAGGGAAGGGAAAGAATCGGGTAATGTATATGAAGTAGATGGTTGACAGAAAAGCGGGGGCAGGTGGAGGAACATTTAGGTTCACATAGAGGATATACTAAAGAGTAGTGATAGTTTGCAAGAAACAGCGAATTAGAGAATGAATGGGGGAGAAGGGCAAGAGAGAAAAATAACAGAAGTCGAAAATAGACAAAAGAAAATGTTGTTAAAAAGTAGGGAGATGCTTGGAGAGTTAATATGTGGATGGGTGAAAGAAATGGAGAAAGGTGGAAAAATGGGGCACGGAAAACGGGGAGGGGAGGAAAGGGGGATATATATATGGTAATGGATGTTATGAGACGAAGGGGCTGGCTGACAAATGAGTGACTGAAGTAAATGTAGAGACATATATATATATGTAGATATAGATACAGAGTGGGAGAGAGAGAGACAGGCAGACGACAGATAGACGGACAGACTGACAGACTGTGAAAGACAGAGTGAGAGAGAGAGAAAGAAAGGAAGGAAGAAAGAAAGAAAGAAAGAAAGAAAGGAAGAAAGGAAGAAAGAAAGAAAGAAAGAAAGAAAGAAAGAAAGAAAGAAAGAAAGAAAGAAAGAAAGAAAGAAAGAAAGAAACAGAAAGACTGCGAAATAGGAATAAAGAGAGAGACCGTGAAATCGAGAGAATGACAGAATAATATAGAGACAAGGACAGACAGAATTTGAGTGGTAGAAAAAGTGAAGATAATATGTGATGGAATTAGAGTACGAGAAATTAGAGTACGAGAAAGAAAGAGAAGATTGTGCGTGTGTGCGCGCGCGTATATATATAAAGAGTGTTGGAGAGAGAAATAGAGAGAGTGAGAATAAAAAGAATGAATGCAAACAGTGAAAAAAAGTGAAGAGAATGAATACGTGAGAGAGAGAGCGAGAGGGGGGGAGGGAAAGTGGTGAAAAAGTATTGAGAGAAAGAAAGAGTAGAAAGAAAGAAAACATCAGAAAAGGAAGAGCAGAAAAGTTAGCAAATACGAAAACTAGAAATACTATAGTTTAAGTTTATTTCGCTTTTTCTTAAAGTGGTTCGCAAGATTATTTATGCGAATCCGTGTGTTGGAACATATTTTATTGTGTCTGGAGAGAATCATTCTCTTTTAGTGTCATATTAATTTAACACACTCACATGCTGGACTATATGCTTAGCGGTATTTCGTCTGACGCTATTTTCTGAGTTCGACTTACCTTTCATCCTTTCGGGGATCGATGAACTAAGTACCAGTTACGCACTGGGTGTGATGTAATCGATTAGCGCCCTTCCACCAAATTTTTTAAGGCATTGTGCTTAGAGTAGAAATAATTATTATTAGTAGCATTTCATCCGTCTTTACGTTCTGAGTTCCAATTCCGGCGAGGTCGAGCTTGCTTTTTATAATTTCGGGCTCGATAAAATAGGCACCAGTTCAGTCTTGGGGCCAATATAATCGACTCTCCCCTTCTCCTCGAAATTGCTGGCCCTGTACCAAAATTAGAAATCATCATCCTCCTCATTATCATCATTATCATTATCATCGTCATCATCATCGTAAACTTTTCCTTTATTGATTATTATTCACCACTTGGCAGCTCAGCTCGTACTGAATCAGATGCTCTGCACTCGATTCATCTAATATTGAACGTCTGAAATTATTAATAATATTGCTTTCATTTTGAACGTCTTATTTCGTATAAGTATGAGAAGGTAAAAGTCTGATATAAATAAATGCAGGATAAAGAAGTCATCTATATCCTACTGATGTGGAGTTTACAAGTATGATAACTAAATTAAGAATTATAATCGTAACCATTGCAACAATAGGATAAGCATTAAAATACAACTGAATTTGCATTGTTGGAGAAAGAATGGAGAAAGAATGGAGAAAGAATAGAGCTCAATATCTCATAGCGCACGCAATCGATTTTCATCATTTATTGGACGAATAAAAAATTAAATCAAGGGTAAATGTTCGTTGAGATGACAAAGAATAAAATAAGAGGAGCATTTCTGTACAATTTTGCCACTGAAAAAGTATCTGATCAAAATAATTCCTAAAAATGCAATCCGAATTATATCACGTATAGATACGACCATCCTTCACGCCATCTTTCTATACATGTTGGCACTCCGTCGCTTACGACGTCGAGGGTTCCAGTTGATCCGATCAACGGAACAGCCTGCTCGTGAAATTAAAGTGCAAGTAGCTGAGCACTCCACAGACACGTGTAACCTTAACATAGTTCTCGAGGATATTCAGCGTGACACAGTGTGACAAGGCTGACCTTTTGAATTACAGGCACAACAGAAACAGCAAGTAAGAGTGAGAGAAAGTTGTGGTGAAAGAGTACAGCAGGGTTCACCACCATCCACTGCCGGAGTCTCGTGGAGCTTTAGGTGTTTTCGCTCAATAAACACTCACAACGTCCGGTCTGGGAATCGAAACCGCAATCCTATGACAGCGAGTCCGCTGCCTAACCACCGGGCTATTGCGCCTCCACAATGTACTTGTACTTGTGGGATGCACCAGTCTGCCGTCTCTAAGTGTGGGGGCATGTACGGATGAATTTATACGTGCGTACATACATACATACATACATACATACATACATACATACACACACATAGAGAGAGAGTGAGAAAGAAAGAGTAGAGCTATAGAGAATGGGAGAGAAAGTTGTACAAGAGTGGGAAAGAAAATCATGATATACAGAAAATTCGGATGGTCGGAAAAAATCAGACTGAAGAAAATTAGACATTTCTGCTGCCAAATCTCAAAGATAATTAGTATGTAAGTATACACCCCTCCTCAGTTTTACATCCATTTTCTCCTATTTCTGCTTCCCACCTTTTCTCATTTCACTTTTATCTCTTCCGCTTTTAGCTCCCTTGTTTGTCTACTTGTGGGATGCACCAGTCTGCCGTCTCTAAGTGTGGAGACATGTACGGATGAATTTATGCGTGCGTAAATGGCTTATCGGATAGTGTGCAACTTAGGATCGATCGTATGTTGATATTACGATCCCTTCCCTACTTGTATGTGTTTATATACTTCTACTTGTGAGTCTAAGACGACTAATGTTATTCAAAGAGGATATCATTAGAAGTGATTCTTCTAAACTCGTCTGAATGCTTACGTAAATATACAAAAGACATCGATTTCTCTATATTACATACTCTCATACCTGTATATTTCTGTATATGTATGCATTACATACGTATTTATCTATCTATCTATCTATCTATCTATCTATCTATCTATCTATCTATCTATCTATCCATCAATCTATCAATCTTTACATACATACATACAAACAGACAGACAGAGAGAGAAAGAGATAGATAGATTCATACATACATACATTTACATATAAAT
>NC_068981.1:175169129-175170621 GCF_001194135.2 Octopus bimaculoides | reverse complement strand
ATATATATATATATATATATATATATATATATATATATATACATACATACATACATATATTTATACACAGATATTAGTGTTCGTGTGTCAGTGTGTGTATATCTTTAAGTAGGTATGAACGTCTATATGTAAGTAAAGAAAGGGAGAGGGTGAGAACGAGAGAGAAGGCAAAGTGATCATATTACTGAACACTACTTCTTTACAGTGCAATGTATTTTAGGTATTTTAATGGGATTCTACAATTTTCTCTTATTACCCTTGATACTGCTGTAACTGATGTTGATGCTGCATCTGCTGCCTTTACTGCCGCTGCTGCCGCTGTTGCTGTTGATGTTGCTGCCGCTATTATTGCTACTCTGACAATTGTTATTCTTATCACCGTTGTTGTCGTTGTTGATGTTGTCAGTTCTTCATGTTTTTACTTTCTTTTTCCTGTTATGGCGGCCTTAAATTTAATTTGCGATGGCAGCCATTAGTTAGGTCTGTATGACACCTTAATAAGTCTGTCAGGAAGCGCTCCTGGTTTATGAAGAATATATGTAGGATGGCAGGCGACAGACTAGATTGGCTCAAAGCCTGTGGGAACGATTAGCTCCAAGTTAGAAATACATACTACCGTCTAAACTCGATCTATGAGTGTTTTGTTATTAAGATATATATTCAGGCATGTGGGGGGGGGCGTGTCCAAGCGCATATGGTTTCCGCGTTTTATTGAGTTATGGAATACGTAAATATGTATACTGTGTGTTCCTGTATGCATTGTGCTTGTGATTGCTGGAGTAAGATTGTGTCTCGTATATCTTATATATTTCTCATAGAGTGCGCATAACTCTACGGATGTTGTATTCATGAGCGCGAGATTATGGGTTTCATTCACGGACCGAGTGATGCGCTGTCTTCTTGAGCAAAACACTTCCTTTCATGCTGCTCTGCGATGGCTTGGGCATCGAACGCGTGGCTCAGCATACTCCTCTATACCTAATGTTGCTTTGATGGAGGGGCTGAGCCAATGTGCAGCAGGAACATTAGTTCACCATAAACAAGTCATCTGTACCGGTTGTTCAGTAATAAATTGCAGAACTGTCTTTCATGGTTCTGCAATTTATTGCTTTCTACTAGATCGCTAATAACAGAGTGTAACACGATCTTTGTCCTTGGGTAGCAACTTTTATTTCCTATTTGCATATCCCTAGAAACTATGAAAACTGGTTAAAATTTCCTTCAAACTTTGCTTTTCTTATATTTATTCAAACACCAAAGAATTCCTCTCCACACATGGCTATGATACCCCCCACTACTCAAGCTCATGATAAGAAACGCACGCTCAAGTGGTAAAGGCTAATCAACTGGGCGGCTCCCATAGTTT
This sequence comes from Octopus bimaculoides, assembly GCF_001194135.2. Lineage (NCBI taxonomy): Eukaryota > Metazoa > Mollusca > Cephalopoda > Octopoda > Octopodidae > Octopus > Octopus bimaculoides. The sequence continues at coordinate 175,169,255 of NC_068981.1, read as the reverse complement.
ATGTGAAAAAAAAAGAAAAAAAACTCAAAAAGGGAGGCGGGGTGAATAAAGTAAATAAAATTACTTGCTTCCCAAAAAGAAAAAAAAAAAGGAAAAGGGATGTTGTAGTGAAAAATGGAACTCCCC
>NC_068981.1:175166822-175168420 GCF_001194135.2 Octopus bimaculoides | reverse complement strand
TATATATATATATATATATATATATATATATATATGGGCAACACACACACATACACACATGCATACACGTACGTACGTACACCAACTGCATACATGTTCGTATGTGTGTTTGTGTTGCCCATATATCAACAAAACTCTGTTTTCCTCGATGGAAAAAAACAACAAAGTTCTTAGCAAAAACTTACTCGTCGCTAGAATGGGACTTAACTCCTGTTTGTAAACAATTGTGATTTCTCCGACTTCAAAATTGTTAAATGTTTTGGTCTAAAATTTATTTTTACTGCTATTCGCTGGTGCCTCTGGGAAAAATAAGTTGAAAATACAGTTAGGGTCATGACGAATGTCCTCCTAAAATTGGAGCGACATGCATGCTAATTTGTGGACGTGCATAAATTACATTCACGCACACACACACACACACACATCCTGCTTTTTATATATACAGATGTTCCAAGTTCGAATCAGGCCTAGTGCTGGTACACTTCCACAAAGACCGTATATCATGGCGATGTATGTTTAGCGAACCGGGCGAAATGCTTAGCGGTATTTCATCTGCTGCTACGTTCTGAGATCAAATTCTACCGAGGTCGACTTTGCCTTTTATCATTTCGGGGTCGATAAATTAAGTACCATTTACGCACTGGGGTCGATGTAATCGACTTAATCCCTTTGTCTGCCCTTGTTTGTCCCCTCTCTGTTTAGCCCCTTGTGGGCAATAAAAAAATAAGAAACGTTAGGACGCCGGGCGAAATGCTTAGCGATATTTGTCTTTCATTATGTTCTGAGTTCAAATTCCGCTGAGGTCGACTTTGCCATTTATCCTTTCGGGGTTGATAAATTAAGTACCACTTGCGTACTTGGGTCGGTCTAATTGACTGGCCCCCACCCAAAACTTCGGGCCTTGTACCTAAAACAGAAAAGGATGTATGACTAAACTGAAAGAAATGTAATGCAGATGAAAGCATACCAACCTATTTTATATCTCCAAGGATGAAAAGACGTCTGCAATATTACAATTTTATTAAAACACTAAAAATTGTGACATCGTTTACTTGCTAATGAAGTGGACTCTATGCAGTCGTATGACCAGCAAGAAATAGGAAGTAAAGATCTCTGAAATGATAACTTACTATGGAGCAAAGAAGTAACTTTTACATTTTACTTGTTTTAGTCATTAGACTGCAGCCATACTGGAGCACCGCTTGAAGAGTCTTAGTCAAACTTATCGGCCCCAGTACTTATTATTTTTTTATAAAGACTGGTACTTATTCTATCGGTTTCTTTTGCCGAAGCGCTAAGTTATGGAGACGTAAATACACCAGCACCGGCTGTCAAACGGTATTAGGGAAAAACACATGCACAAACACTCACACGCTTAGTTTAGAATAGGGGCAGCTGATGAAGGAAATATTCTCCATGTGGCCTATTTGTTTTCTGTGCTCTGTTTATGTTCTGTTTTTCATTTTGTCCACGTTTTTTTTGTGACGTCTTGTACCCAGATATGCATCTATATATACATGTAGATGTAGGTATGTACATACATGTACGTATATATGCATATACTCACATATTTGTATTATTATTATATATATATATAT
>NC_068981.1:175157427-175166316 GCF_001194135.2 Octopus bimaculoides | reverse complement strand
CCCCATTCTCTCTTATTTTTTTCTGCCCCTTATATTCTTTACATCAGCTTTTCGTTTATTTCTTGCTTGTTCCACTTTTTCTTTCCACTTTTTTTTTCTCTCCCCCGACAAACAACATAACATTTTGCAAATTATTAAGAGCTTGTTACGAGAAACATTGATCTATATAATTTCGCGACGAATTTGTCTGCGCCGCAATTTAGAAAGGTATTTACTCTTTTTTTTTTTTAAGAGCACTCTGTGATAGCTAATTCACCCTTTTTTTCCCTTTACATTATAGTTTTTTGCATGGTTTTACCTTCTTCAACTACAGCATAATTTTTTTTTTAGACTCTTCTTGTCACTTCATGCTCATTGTAAAGTCATTCTCAAAACCAATAAGATGATTCACGTGATATTCACAAAATGATGAAACACTTTTAAGAAAAACTAATCGTTTTTTATATTCGTTATGAGACAGTCAGACAACACCCATGAGGGATGAAATATTTTTATGGTGTTTCCACATTTTTTATGTTAGAGGTAGAAACTTATATAAAATGTTAATTACATTAAAAATGTATAATGAAACAATAAATAATATGTGGTTTCCTCGGTGTTAAGCAGAATAGTATTAATTCCGGTGATGCTTTTATTTAAACATTACTAAGTCATTGTGTCGTCGATGTATTTAACAGACACTATATTACAGACAACAATAACTGAATATATATTTACATTTAACGTGATAGAGCAAAATAACCCAAAACACTACTTTAATATAGAAGTCTGGAGACAAAGGGAGAGTCAGAGAGAGAGAGAGAGAGAGAGAGAGAGAGAGAGATGTTTCATTATATTAATGCATTAAGCGTTTAAGATGTTTTATTACACTCAAGTATTTTATAACATATATAATCAAACATTTCTCAACCATAGTAAGTAATTTTATGACAATAACTATAGCAAAATATTTTACGACACTAATTCTGTAAGACAATTTACTAGAAGTTATTTAGTAATTCATGGAATTGTCTTGCAGTATTTGACCGGAAAGCCTTTTATCGATGCAGCCGTTTTACAATATTGACTCAGTAAGATATTTTATAACATTTGGTCCAGTAAGACATTTTATGATTCTGCACGAGTGTCATAAGGCACAGTTTGTCAACGTCATAAATACCTTTTGTTAAAATAATAAACGGGTTTAACAACATCAAAATATTTTAGTGTTTTGTTAGAAAGAGTCAGTAAAATATTTTATACTGTTAACACTTTTAATGTGCTTCATAACGTCAACTTATAAATGACATTAGTGTCAACTTTTTAATGACACTAGCATCAACTTTTTAATGACATTAACACAATCAGGTTAACATAATATATTTGAACTAACAATTCCGTATAAACGAAACACTGAAGAGAGCTACATAGTATTTTCATAAATTGTTCTCAAATGTAAGGGTCACATCCATAGCTTTCGTTGATATTTCTGGAGAGGAAGATATTTATGAATTCATTCGATTCTGTCATGGCTCCGTATTTCACTCAGATTTTATATTATGTTCTTCCACTAACCAAATAAAGTTTGCCTAAAAACACTACCAGAAGAGAACATAAGCTACCTCAAACCAAATCTTAAATGTACATCGAATGTCTTTATTTTATGGCTTTGTTCGTGTAGATCTTCGCCATTCTTAGTACTCCGATATAATTAGTATATTCTTAGTACTCTATTATAATTAGTATATTAGTTTCAAATTTTGACACAAGGCCAGCATTTTGAGGGAGGAGTCAGTCGACTACATCGAGCCCAGTGCTTACCTGATACTTATTTCATCGACCCCGATAGGATGAAAGGTAAAGTTGACCTCGGCGGAATTTGAACTCGGAACGTAAAGAGGGACGAAATGCCTCCATGCACTTTGCCCGGCGTGCTAATAATTATGTCAGCTCGCCGCCTTTCTTCTAATAGTAATATACTAATGGTATCAGGCGGCGAGTTGGCAGAATCATTAGCACGTCCGTCTCAATGTTCTGAGTTCAAATTCCGCTGAGGTCGACTTTGCCTTTCATCCTTTCGAGGTCGATAAATAAAGTACCAGTGAAACACTGGAGTCGATGTAATCGACTAGTTCCCTTCCCACAAAATTTCTGGCTTTGTACCTTTAGTAGAAAGGATATTACTATTAGGAAAAAGGCGGTGAGATGACATAATCTTTAACACGTTGGCCAAAGTGCTTAGCGGCATTCCGTTCATATTTACGTTCTAATTTCACATTCAGCTAAAAGTTGACTTTGCCTTTCATCCATTCAGTGTCGATATTAAGTACTGTGGTTGATGTCACTGACTTGCTCCTCCCCTCAAAAGCTGCTAGAATTTGAATTCACTTTATTATTAGCGGTGTGACATAAAAAAATCATAGGTTTCCGTATCGCGAAAGAGAAAAAGCAACCTTGATTCCTGTTTGAGGTTATATCACTTCACTTTTGTTATTTATGCTCTAAGCAAATTATGATTCAATGACACACAACAGAAAAAGCTCTAGATGTGCGTCTGCACTGCAAGCGTAATTAATCTCAATTAATCAAATAAACCGTTCAGCCGTAAATGACTGTCTTTTTAAATACAATTCCACTGTCGACAGAAAAAAAGAGAAGTCAAATGGACTAAAGTTTCGAAGGTCGTTATGATTGCACTTCGTGAACTATATATGTATAAACGTGTGTGCGAATGGGTAGATAGGTAGGTAGGTATATTTTTATGTATATGAACGACTCAACTAATTTTCATAACTGATATTTTCTTGGCATTTATTTCGATTAAATTACTGTCACATCGCCAGTGTTCAGTTTGATGTTATGATATCTGAAAATATACTTCGGCATCTGACCCTGTACGGCGTGTGTCATTAATTACAATTAATTGAATATACTTGTCAGTCATAAACGAATACTCTTGTTTATACAATTTATAGCATAAACAATGCGAATTGTGTTTGATATCTGATACGTGTGTTATCTTATTCTTATGTCAGTTAGTGTAAGGTGTACAGTTTGTACTTTGAGAGTTGAGAATTATGTTATATTATTATTGAATGGTAATTGGGTAGGATATGAGTGGCAGGAGTTGTTCGCATTACAGTACCGAGTACTGATTAAGCTAACGTGTTATCGTAGTCCATCTGGTGTTGTGTGTAGGATAGCTTATAATGTTCAGTTTTGATTCAGTTAAGGCTGTTAAGGTTGTCTGAATTTTATCTTCCAAATGTAATAGAGGATGATCAGGTGATAAGTAATCTTAGAAACTCTTGTAGGATCCCCACTACGACCGTACGTTATAATATCATGGGACTATATTTTTTGTACCGAAAATCAAGGTTGGCACGAATAAGTGACAGGCCGAAAATAATGCTTTCTAAATTTAATCTGTCAACTGGTAGAATGGACAGGAGTTTTTTCTTTGTAGCCTACCTTTGACCGACAGAATGCAAACAGCCGTGATGGGTTATCACTAGTCATAGTCACACAACTGTGACAGCTTCAACTGACAGCACCAAATATAGTGGAGAACTTACAAAACTTTCTAAGCCGGATCCGGATCACGTGATCATCCTTGACTAAACAAAACTTATCCAAAACAGATACTAATTGGAACCATGTTCTCTTTATAAAAACAAGGTAATTTTTGAAATACAATCAAAAGCAAGACAGTTGTAACATAGTTCCACGTCTTTTTCTCTCAGCTTTTGAAAATCAGAGAAACCTGTAAAACCGATTGTCTTTAAACATATTTAAATAAAGAAATCTAAATGAAGCTCTGTACACTTTCAACTTTTTTTCTACATGCGCACACATAGATATACATCATTTGTTTATGTAGATATTCAGTTTTGGAATACAAACGTGAAAAAGCGTAAGGAATACATTCGCTAGTGTTTATTTATTCGTATAAAGTTGATTATTATGACTAAGGCTACTCGGACTTCCACGGAAGTCTTTCAGTCTGGTTGTGCTGGTGCTAATGAAGACAACCAAAATGGCGGATGCCATTGTTGTTTTTCATAGTGTGTGCATATGGGCGAGTATATATTTGTGTATTCATATGTGTGTGTGTATGCGCATTTGTACATTGATATAAATTTCGTACGCGACATTTTTGTCGTTACCGTTAGTAATCACGAAGAACAGGAGACGCTGAATTAGCAATGAGCTGGAAAAAATTCCTTGTATTATTGAATTAGTCTAAATCAAAACCGGGTCGAGACTGAAATGCCTTAGACCGTTCTCGGTGAATAAAATCAAGTAATGATCAAGTGCTTACGCTTATCATATCTTCACAAAAATTTTGTAGTTTTTGCCTCTGTTAGAAACAATTATTCATACATCATACACATGTACTATGCATGCACCTATTCTCTTCACAGCAATAAAACGGCCTTATAAAAGCAATATTCAAATGGTCTTCCATCATGTCTACATTGACGCATTTGCATCTGAACCAATTTCTTTTCTGGATTATTTCCAAAATTTTCCGCGCCTTATATCATTTATAAAAGCACTGTATACACATTTTTGTTTAAATTCCAACCCTTGAACTCCAATTACAATGATTATTGCTTAAAAGAGACCATTCAGCTGATATCATTCTTTATAACATTGTCAGATTTGTTTCTATTTGTTTCAGCCACTATCGTCTGCTCTACCCGCATGTATACATCACACATAGGCTGACAGCCGTCCTGATCACTATCATTCAACTTAGGAATGGTGTCTTAAGATTAATAGCTTATTAATGCAAGGCTATTATATTCTAAAAGCATTTGACTTTCACAAATAATCTACTGCTCCAAACAAACATTTACATGATAACAAACAAATCCATATTTCTTCGAATCTTACAGGATCTGACAGGTTTTAGATTAGAAATTTATATCGTTGTGATGGATAACCTACGGCAAGTCGACGCTTACAGCATCAGTGTATAACAAGTCAAGAATGCTATACAGTTTTGAATGTGTTTGATAATGAAATATCTGATCGTTTGAGCAACTCCTATAACTATAAAGTTGTATTTGCCTGTCTTAGAATAAACAAGACTTCTAGGTTGAAAACTTTGCATGAATTCCATCACATATAATCATGTGACCTAAGTCTACTTATGGAACAAACAAGGGAATTGTTGGCTCAACAATCTAAGAAGATTATTCAGGAATCGCAACAAAACCCATTTTATCTTATTAGGCGAGGCGAATGGATTTATATGATCATTGTACATTTGCTGTTAAACAGTAGGATGTTATTAATAACCGTGTTCTTAGCACATATACGCTACAGAATATATCTAATGATTTTACTCGACTGTTTATGTAATAGACAAATGACTACACTGTAGACAAAAAGCTGAAGAATTAAATAGACTAATTACAATACTGCTTTGAAATTTTATTATCTGAGTATCATCTTCAACTGTTCCACACGGATATTACTTAGAAATAGTTTACGTAAATGAGAGACTAATTTACATAAGATATTTAACTGCTAATTCGACTAATAAATTACTGGTTTGTTCATATTGTTTTTCAACAATATACACCAAAGTGTATAGGTTGTAGCTAATAATTTAGGCAATAGACAGGTGTAGATAGTGCGAGGTATTTACAGATATTTTATGAAGAATTTTACATTTGTCTATAACATACAATACATTAAAATTTACTGGTATACTCGGTATTATAGTATATAATAATATTAAGACAATCACTTAACCCGTGTTTATATGCAATCACCCTATAGATACTATTCAGACGCTGGTGAAATCTCAATACAGAATTGAAAGTAATCTGGCGTATCACTCTTTTTATGTCACCGAATGTAACTCACATGAAGACATTTTTAGAACACAATACAAAGCCATGCACACCATCAGTAAATGTTTCGTTGATATTAAAATTGATTAAAATGCCGATATTATTTTAACACACAAACGCGCAAGTGCATGTGTGTGCGAGTGGGTATGTATGTGTATGTGTGTGTTTGTTTGTAAATTTAGTAACGTCTGCTCGAGTGTATTTGAACCAGAGAAGCAATTTTGTAAAACAGTAAAATTTAGATTTCACTCAATATCAACTAAATGCACAGACACTAGCATTTTAATATGCACCCATAAATTCCTGTAAAGGTGCAGCAGGAAAAAAACATCAATTTTATTTGCTTTTATAACCTTTGCAACTACAAATCTCGACAAAAACGTTGGCTTCTATTGCTACATTTAGATGACAATAGCACTTTTCGTTTTATCTTTATGATATGCAAGGTCACTAGAGCCACACCCAAAGCAACGAACTTTTAGAACGTATTTTTATTACTCGTGCAAATGTAAATTTTATTATCCGGAATTCATAACGAAAAGAGAACTTCATGGTGCTGCTGTATGTGATTATATATATATATATATATATATATATATATATATATATATATATAAGTGAAAGGAGGGAAAACAGTGCACTTATTACACTTCTACATGGTTTCCGAAATTGATTTGCAAACGCTAGAGGAAAACAACGCCTTATCCATTGCACATCAAGGAAGCGTGTTTATTCCTCGACTAGAGGTCGGATCCGAAATTTTACGGCAGATTTAACTAAGATAATGATACCTAAGTGCGAGACAATAGTGCTAAACAAAGAGACAATGTATATCCAACATCCAAGAACAAAGCTGTCCATTTGCCACGAACACATGCTAGAATACATATGCTGGGGATAGTACGTAGGAATTACAAACGAATATATACATCATTTTGGGGGTGATCTCTAAATAACACAGTCAAGTTTTAAGACCAAATAACCCTTGTTCACTAACTTCATACATACACATATCTAAATATATTTATATGCTTCCCCTTCTGTAATCCTTCCTGTCTTCCATTGTTGGTCTCCTCTCGTGTTACTGGCATTGGTAGCTCCTTTTTATCTGTAGTTTTTTTCATTCGATGCTGCTGGCATCTCCCGTCTTTCTTCCTTTCACTTCTGAAAATTCACTTTCTCCTCCGCACTGGTTTTCCTTGATGTTGTTGGTCTCTCACACTGAGCCACCTCTACGCCTGCTTTTCTCTTTTTTTTTTTAGCAGACTCTTTGGTGGTGAGTCCGCGTTTCCCTCTCGCTTCTTTTTTCTCTTCACCACCGTATAGTGCTGCTCCACATTTTTTGTACTGGTTTTCGCAGTCTGGTTTTTGCTCCTCGCGTTTTGCTCCTTTTCTCCCTGCTGCTCCCTGCTGCTCCTGTTCCGTCACATCCTCGTCTTATGCTTTATGTGTCCCCGTACTCCACACTGGTGGCAGATGGGCGGTCTTCCCTCCACCACCACTATTAATCTCACTTCATCCGGCAGTATGACCTCTTCTGCAATTTTATGTAAATCCTGTAAACTGACCTGGACCGCCACCTCGAGGCCGTATCCCCACAGTTCAGCTCAGTCGTTCTTTTCACTTTTAAAACTTTCGCTTCTTCCTCTGTGTTATACAAAATGACCGCCACACCAGCCACGCCCCATCAATCTCCGGGGATACTCTACCAATCTATTCTCTGGCCACAGTAAGGTGGCAGTAGTACCCACTCTGTTGACCTTAACGCCACAGTGGAGTATTTTATCGCGTCCTGTTCGCTCACGAACCTTACCTCCACTCTACCGTAATTTTTTCCCTCTGGTATAGAACGTCGTAAGCCCTTTTTTCTCCTTCAAACACTCTTTCAATGCTTCTACCGTCGTTATTTCAATTTTTTCGTTTCCGTGAACAGCGTTCTGTACACTACTGTCCACTTAGTTGTATTCTCATTCACATCTTGCGGCGGGGTCAACCTCAGACTGGTACTCTACTTCTCGATAAGCTTGTTGAACTGGTTCAACTTCTTTTCTTTTAATTTAAACTCTCGAACATGTAGAATGTCTGCAGTTAAGCTCCTTCCAGTTGCTGCAGCATAGCTGCCGCCTGGAACTGGTTCGCTTTCCATAGTTTCTTTTCTTACAACTTCACCCATAAATGGGGAAGTAAACAAATGCAACAGGCAAAAACAACAGCAATGAACAATTCAATAATTCAACAATTAGGTTAAACAATTAGGTTCACCTTTAGAAGAGACCTTCAACAATTAATCAACAATGTGACTCACGGGGATCAAAAAAATAATAAGAGAGCATCAAATGACAATGGATCATAATTCTCATTCCATTGAGCATTTTTCTGTAAACCAATCATTTATATGTAAAGGAAAGGGACAATATCAGCAAATGTTTTCTTGTGTTCCACGGAGTATCTACTACGATAAACCATAAAAGTTTTGCAAAAATTTGACGGGTCGTGAATCAAATACTATGCGATGATCCGCTCGGTCAAGAGTTTTTCTCTCTGCTCATGTCCAAGTCAATACCATGTATTCATCTCAATGAATACAATGGAAAAGTTTTTATGAATAAATTATGCATAGCGTATATTAATTTTAAAAAATAATTTGATTATACATAAAACATACTTCTTTAAATCCCTAGTTTTGCTGGGGGTCATACTATTTATGTATATACGTGTGTATGTGTATGTGCGCGAGTGTTTATGTTTGTGCATATGTATTTGAATGCATATGTAAGTTTATGTAAATACACGAATATATATATATATATATATATGTATGTATATATATATATATATATATATATACATACTCACACACACACACACAGGCTTTACATGCCTGTGTAATTTCTGTTAGAAACGATGTGAATGGTACCAATGAAATGATCAAAGCTAGGAGAGTCTTACTGAAGCAAGAAATCAAATTTATTGCTTCGAGTTTATCTTTTTAAATCTTCTGGCTTGCTTTAAGATTTATATTTTGGTATCTTTTTGAAGTAAA
>NC_068981.1:175156528-175157329 GCF_001194135.2 Octopus bimaculoides | reverse complement strand
ATATATATAAGAGCGAGACGTAAAGCGAGAGAGGGAGAGAGAGAGAGAGAGAGATTATCAACCACATGTACTCAACGTACAATCATACTGTTTGTCGGTAGGTCGCGATTTGGGTTAATGGAATATGTTCTCCCTGCGCGCCAGGTATTATAACACCTGATAGACATAGACAGGCGAGATATGTGTATCTATATATACACACACATACATTCATATATACATATATGTGTGTGTGTGTGCGTGTGTGTGTGTGCGTGTGCGTGCGCGTGTGCGTGTATGTGTGCGTGTGTGTGTGTGTATGTGTCTGTGTGTGTGTGTCAAGAAGTCATGTTGACTCTGTGGAAGACCTTTGTTCACAGCCGCCTAGACTACTGCCCACAGCTGTGGTCACCACACAGTATTAAGCTTACAACGGAGCAAGAAACAATGCAGCGTCACTACGCTAAAATGATTGCTACAGTCCAACAGATAAACTACAGGGGGAGAGTGAAAGAACTACGCCTCTACTCCCTAGGGTGCAGATGTGAGAGATGTGTAATAATTTACATGTGGAAAATACTGGAAGGGTTAGTACCTATTTCGGATCGGAGCAATATCGAGAATAACCATACGAAATTGCAAGGATAATCTGGATCTCGACTGAAGAGAGAAAACTCCGAATGACCTGTCCGTGGTTTCTTTGTATCGTCTATCTGGATGTTTTGCGTTCTTGTCCCGTTCTGTATTATATATATATAGCAGGATATGTACACCTTGTCTCTTATATGTAAGCATACATACATATATATATATATATATATA
>NC_068981.1:175155210-175156389 GCF_001194135.2 Octopus bimaculoides | reverse complement strand
TATAAAAAACATTTCAATACCGGTTTCAGTCATTGAGACATTTTCAACTATAAGTATAGAAAACAATTAAATTTTAAAAAAATTTTTTTAAAAAATTTAAAGAATATTTGCATAGTATTCAAATACAAGGGGCATTTTTTTTTTCATTTCTGCCTGTCTCTGTCTCTCTTGTTTATTCTTGTGGGTTCGAAATCGTTGTGAATTCTTGGCAGGGAAGAGGTCTCTCCGGGTCACTAAATCCACTAAGAGTAATAATCGAATATTTATCAAATCACACCCCTGCCATTTAAGATAAATGAAGGGTACACTGTGTAATATATTCATAATTATAACAATAAAAACGAAATGTTCCCGTTAGAAATCTGTCAATTATATATCCCCTTGGTCAGAGCTGACCTAAAAAAACAACCACACCAGCAGTAGTAATGCAAATCAAGTCATTTATCCAAGCAGAAATGCGAAAAACATTTAGCAGAAAATGTACTTCACTATTGTCCACCTTCACTGCTAAACTTTTACCGAACTCCTGCGTATGTGTCTTCGTGTCTCCATATGTCGCACAATATATTCAAGTATAGACATAAGAGGTATTGCCAGCTAGTTTTTCAGGAAATCCTGCATCACTGCAATGCTGTAAGATAACCATTAGCAAAGCAATCGAAGCATTAAGGAAGCGTAAAGCATACAAGTTCCTTCATTTCCTGAATTTTTATGAGTCGTTGCGGATCCTAGCCGAAATGATCTCAGCTCCGCAAAACCTGCTAACCTTCACCCCTTAAAAAAATTGCAGTGAAAGAGCTGCTCCATTTCTTTCAAATACCACGCAGCCGATGCATAAAAAACCCGTTCTAAATTATTCCTTTCCATGCATTTTACATCAAAACAAATGTTCACAAAATTCCTATATGCTAAAATATCACACGTCAAACAAAATCAGTGTACCTCCCATTCAGACCTCTCTCCTAAATTATTGTGCTCTACCATGTGTACTTCTACGTTCTTTGACTCAAAAATTTAGGTCTGTTTCCGACTATATTCCAATATTCTACACACACACAGACAAACATTTGTGTGAAGCGTATACATATATATCTTCATAGATACATACATGTACACACACACATACATACATACATACATATATATATACATACATACATATATATATATATATATATA
>NC_068981.1:175152729-175154411 GCF_001194135.2 Octopus bimaculoides | reverse complement strand
CTCCATTTCAACAATATGATTATCATATATGAGTTCAAAAGTAGAAATTTGTGTGCTTGCGTAAAAACATAACTTAAAAATTGTGAAAATTACTTCCGAGTTCACCATCGAAATTTCGAGATTTATGCGCTAAAGAATCTAATATCAATAAAAATAATATAGTTCTCTTTTCATTTCATCTTCCTCTCCTCTCTTTATCTTTTGTCTCCCTATTTATTTTTTCTGTTGGCTTGTCTTATCTTCAAATATTGCGTTTACAGTTTCCAGTTTTCGTTTCGTGTTTGCTTGTGTGTGTGTGTTCGAATTGTGCGTGATTATATATATGTATAAGAAAATAAAGGTTGATTGTTAGGAAGCTAGAGAGTCAGTGACAGAGAGAGTGAGAGAGAGAGAAAGACAAACATATAAGTAGAGACATACGTTCAGACAAAGGGAAGGACAAAGACAACAAGAACGAAAATGCATGTATTCATGTATTTCCTTTGTTTGGAAATACATGGAACTCAAAAGAGAAATTCAAGTATAATTGCACACGTTCAAACGCTATTATTCCACCCGTTTTGGCAGCATAACAAGCTTAAGATAGATAATCAATGTTTTCTAAATTTAGACAAACCTAGTTTTGTAGTTCACCCAATAAAGTTTTAGAAAGATATGTCTTTTATCGATCCAATTTAACAACTGTCGTCTTTCTTAACTGATAATGTGTTCCCTCGAGGAGACCAATAGAACTGACATTAATATCCCATAACAATTGTTGTTTTGGAGAATGATAGATAAAATACAACAGCAATTACCTCATATCATTCATAGATATGATTTGACAACCGTGTTTAGTAGTCAGTGCCGTTTTTCAACATTGCCAAGTCAGCCTTCGCCATAAATCCGGTGCGAGTTGGTTTTCAAAACAAAGAGATAAAAATATGCATATTAAAGCACATAAAGATTGTTGATAATCAAAGGGATTGGGAGCTAGGAACACATATAATTTTTTTTTCTGTAGCTGAATTTATGTAACATAGAGATATCTACGAACATATATAAATACAAATCCAGTTGTCTGGATACAATAAATGTTAACTAAGAAAATGTTCATGTTAAGTTGTTCAATCGATTTTGAATAGCACAGTAGAGTTTTTGCAGATAAATATTTGTATAAGTAATGTGTGTGTGTGTGTGTGTGTGTGTGTGTGTGTGTGTGTGTGTGTGTGTGTGTGTGTGTGTGTGTGTGTGTGTGTGTGTGTCTGTGTGTGTGTCTTTTATCATTTATTTGTTTCAGTCATTGGATTACGGCCATGATAGGACAAAGCTTGGAAGGGTTTGGTCGGAAACATCGATCCTACAAGTTTTATTTTTATCATGTTTATTACTCACCCTATCATTCTCTTCTGCCGAACCGGTAGGATACGGGGATGTAAAGAAATCAACAAAACTAGTAAAGCAATGGCGGCGGGGTGGGAGACAAATACCATATATACAGAGACACGGTCATATAATCTCAAACCACGCACACACATGCATATATACATATATGCATACAACACATACACACACGCACACACACACATATATATATAATATAAATAATATATATATGTATATATATATATATATATGCATATATATATATGTATATATATATGTATATATATATATATATATATATATATATATATATATAT
>NC_068981.1:175147659-175152719 GCF_001194135.2 Octopus bimaculoides | reverse complement strand
GGCGGGGTGGGAGACAAATACCATATATACAGAGACACGGTCATATAATCTCAAACCACGCACACACATGCATATATACATATATGCATATATGGGTACAGGACGTCACCAACAGTAAACAACATGAAATACAAAAATAAATTAGTTCAATACGCAAACAGCAAGGGAAGCAAATGGAAAACAGGACAAGTAGCACAAAGAACGACCCTTCATCAGTTGTCGGCTGTCTATCTACCCCTCATTTCGAGCACTCACGCCCGCGCGCGCTCATATATGTGCGGCAGGCTTCTTTCAGTTTCCGTCTACCAAATTCACACGTGAAGTTTAATAATAATAATATGTCTCAAAAGTTTCATTTAGTTTCACAGAAAATTGAACAGTCACTTTACAAGAGGTAATCCTCGGTCAAGCACAATGTAATAATAATATACGATGCAACATTAATCCTTAGTTGAATATAGAGTGTTTCCATGCTTATGGAAATCGAAGAGGGTAATTCCAGAAGAGATGTTGGTCAGCTTCTTACCCTTTCTGATTTCCAATTAGAGCCTGGATTTAATGCCTTGCGAACATATGCATGTATATATCTTTTATCCTTTATTTTTTTATTTGTTTCAGTCATTAGATAGTGGCCATGCTGGAGTTCTGCCTTGAATGTTCGGTTAGATGAATCGACACAGGTGTTTCGTTCTGTTTTCCTAATGGGTGCCTAAACTCCCAAATTTTAGTCATTTTTATGATCCAAAACTTGATTCAAAACTACAGAATGGATCTTTATGAAATTTGGAAATTATATTCTATGTATAAGGACTGATGTAATGCAGTATATGCTTGAAAGTGAGAGGGGCATAAAGGAGGCCATAACCCCCGTCAAAATTCATATATTTTTGTTGTTGATAGAATTTTAACCATGGATATTAGACACGAAGTAATATTCCTAGAATTTCAACTTCTTAGGAGTTAGTAAGACCCCTTATTGGGAGCTTAATACCCACAATTTAGTCATTTTTCCTGAGCCAAGACAAATACAATAGTAGTTTTGGAAGCTGTAGAGTCACCTGAGCATACAAGATGATCATTATTTGTCATTCAATGGTACAGCAGTGTAAGAGTTTACTTTGAGATATGCTTAGATTGCGATGTCTACAATGTGGTGCATAAATTGTCAAGTAAAGGAGAGGCATATTTGCTTCCACTGATTCAGTTGCTAAGTGTTATTATGAGTAAAGTTATTTGGTTGCAGACCTCCTTTGAGTATATTTATTATCACTGGGTCAGAGATAGTCGTCAGATGGTAACATTGATTTCAAGGCCTTTCCAGATAAGTGATTGGTCATTCAAAGTGATTTATAGATTGCAAATTTATTCTGATCAGTTACCTATCGGCATGGTGATCATTGCCAAACTCTAGAGGTGACACTGTCATTTCCGCTTGGCCCTCACGTCACACAGTTGTTAATGTTTATTCGAGTCGGTTTACGCCCTTCTAATTGCAATAGATCCGTAATGCATCATACGCCTAAGCTGATCACCTGTATGGTGAGAAATCCTAAACTGGGAAGTGGTAACGACCAGAGTAGGGTAGCTGACTACTCATCGTGATCATTCGTTTTTTGGTTTCCTGTAGTTTCACTCTCTATTACAAACGCAGTGATCATTCATATATTTCCTATTTCAAAGAAATTTGAACAATAGATATAAGACACAAGTTAAAAAAGATTCCCAACAGCTCAACTTCTCTGGTTGGCTTTAAGCCCCCGCCCACTAATAGGGGCCTTAATTCCCACATTTTAGAGGTATATGTGATCCATGTGCTCCATTTTAGAGGAGCAAAGTCCTTTGAATAGGTTTTATAAGATTTGGATCTTGGAATCTGAGCATAAAGACGAGTAGTATGGGATAAATATACCATTCTTAGAATTTTTGTTAGGGTGTGTAAAGAGGGAAAGAAATTTCATTAAACTTCTTAATCTCCAATTTTGATGAAACTCTAATCATAAATATTCCAGTTCATTAGAGAAAATATAAAAGAAAAGTCTAATTCTTCAATTCCATATGACACGGGCAACGCCGGGTATCTCTGCTAGTGTGTGTGTGTGTTTGTATGTTTGTATACACACACACACACACACACACACACACACACACACACACACACATATATATATATATATATATATATATATATAATATATATATATCTTCGTTATAAAGTTCATAAGTCAGAAAAAGAGCATACCTTATAAAAATAGACCAGTTGTTTATTTTTGTATTTGTAAAGTAACGCTTTTAGAGAAATATCATTGGTTTCATATCTAGCGTGAGCTAGACGTGTCTTCAGTTTCTCTAAACGATAACTGTTCTCTAGATGTGAAATCAATGGTATCTCTCTAAAACTGTTACTTTGCACATACAAATATATATATATATACATATATATTAGGAAAAATAATAAGGTACTCAGATATCTGGATGGTTGTACATTTACAGATTTTTATTAATATGTCACATGTTTTATAAATATTAATGCTTGTACATCACCTCCAAACCTTCCAATATATATATAAATATATATATATATATGGATGTGTGTATTTTTCCCTTGTTTATAATTAACACGGAAAAAATAGATAAACAATCATCAGGGTAGCAAAAAATCACACCAGTAATAAGGACGTAACACTCTGTTTGTAAAGGTAGAAACTCCGGTTCGATGTGAAATATTTTGTATAATATATATAAAGAAATAAATGGAGTTAAACGCAGGTGTTATTCAAATTCTTTTACTACCGACACATGTTTCGAAGACAACATTGGTATTATTCCAAAGGAATAAAATGCTGTAAAACAATGTAATCTTTTCATCAGGGAGAGAAAGAAATAACACCTGCGTTTCATTCCACTTTTATATATATATATATATATATATATATATATATATATATATATTGTTATGTCTCAAGCTACTGCTATCTAGCACCTTCGGATGATCTCTACTCAACCGCTACACAACTGCTACTCGACTGCTATTCAACACACCTACCACGGCCAGACTACCTCTATTTATATGTCTTGGGGGATTCTACTTCTTGGCCTGGGGGCGTCGACACAACATATATATATTAGTTTTAATACATAGATTAGTAATTCATAATTTCTCGCTTATTTCACATACCTATTTTTCATTGTCCTAACTAAAGTAATTTTGTATTAGTTTCAGATCACACCAAAATAATAAAAGCTATGATCAAACGAAATTCGCATGTACCTTTAGATATATTTATGCACACTTACAGGCGGACAAACACATTTAGACACACACACACACACACACATACACCCGTGTATGTATCTCTGGTGTGTCCCTGCGTGTAAATGCGTGATTGTTTACACTAGAATACACACCGATCTGAGAAATCTGAATATTTCCCGGTGCTATATAAAAAAAAGATCATTTGCGCTAACGCATCTTATATCTATCTATATACATGGATATAACTATAAACATATTAGTTAGAAATTTTAAGCCTCTCTGTGGTGTTTAAACACGTACGCGCATCTATTCTATGTAAATAAGTGACACGCTCACAGTTGGACCTACCACTCGCAAAAACATACAAACACGGAGAAAGGGAGGTTATGAAGAATACACGTAGCCAAATACTTTCATTCTTTGTTACACAGATACACGCAAGTTTTGCAACGAACCTTAATACAACTGGTTGTCCTATAAACCTGATGTTTGACCTTTATAAACCTTTGTTAGCTTTCAGCATTTGAGAGTTTGTCTCTTGCAAGTTGTTTACTTTCAATCGTGTGCTAATATTTTCCTATAGCGCTAAAAGTAAGTAAAGCATTTTATAAAAGCCAGCATTTAATAATCCATTTGCAGTTTTGATTCATTAGTATTGTATTTTCAACTCTGGATTCATTTACTGAAGGAATTTATGACTAAATGATTGAGCTATCAATACAAATGGTGCCATCTAATATAATGAGACTGTGAAAAATCAGTAATATTTCATTGTAGTTTTAAATTACACGTCGTTTTGTTATTCATTTAATTAGTTCATTTTCTGAAAATGATGGCATTTGATTGATTAACAGGCAAATAAGTTTGGCCTTCATGAAAACAATTTTTGTGTTATATTTTCTTGTTGGAAATTATTTACACTTATCAAACAAAGATGATGCACCAGTATGTCTAGGACTATAATAGTCCAGATAATTTGCTAGATTTAAGACCGTATATTAATTAAGATAAGACGTCTGGATCTCGGGATATGGATTCCAACAATATTTTTAATAGTTTTCTTGCTCATGCTCTATTTTGAAAACCAAATATTATTAAGTTCCCCTGACTAATGCGAAATTGTCTTTGTCGTCTTCATATAAATATTGCTAACCAGGGAATTGCATTCAAAGGTGGAATTTTAGAAAATTCGAAGCTATTTAAATTTAATTAATAACAAACGCAGGAACATGCACAGTCACACACACTCTCTCACACACGCATCAGCACACATAAACATATGCATGATCATACACACATACACACATACATACACGCGCATACGAACACACAGCAATGCATAGACGCGCATATTAGTACGATTATTAACAGAGAAGTTTAGCAGAATTACTGAGGACTTACAGTTTCGTACCAAAGTGATTGCCAAAATGGCAATTAGAAAACAGTGCAAACAAAAATCAAGCTTAGGAATTTATAAAAATACAGTTACTACTGTCTGATTACAGTGCTTGAATCTGAAAACACTATGACATAATATGATAGCAATATTAAAACAGAGTCTGTATTTGTAAAAGTACATGTAGATCGCGCACTTGTGACCACAAACTATCTTACAAAGACGATACATCAATGAATAAATGATTGATAAGTCTTCTTAACTAAAGTATTTCATACGCCATCAATTACAAACTTGTGACAATATATCGTCATGCATGATGTCAAGTAGACATGAACTTGATATGGACCTACACATACACACACACGTATATATATATATATATATATATATATATATATATATATATAT
>NC_068981.1:175144213-175146773 GCF_001194135.2 Octopus bimaculoides | reverse complement strand
TATGTGTGTGTGTATGTGTATGTGTGTGTGTGTGTGTGTGTGTAGGTATGTAGATATGCAGATATGTATATTGGTAAGTTGTCCATAAGTCAGAAAAAAACACACTTTAAATCTTACTGAAAGCTGCTGGAACAACCTCGGCCATACCTCAACAGAAGTAGAAGGGGGAAACTTTTCTTGGCAGAGAGGAAAATGATCCTAAAAAATTCCCACGTTCCGGGAGCCTTCTTGAATCCAAATTGTGAAATTTTTAGTCGATGCACTCATAACAAAAACGTCGTTTTAAAAACGTCGCCTTCCCATTTGCAGGCTAGAGAAGGGGGGAAAATATAAACAGACTAGCCCATTTAGGCCATAGCTGGACTCGTTTAAGAGGAGGGAACACTTCATTCCATCTCAGAAAGGGTTTTTTTTTTCGGGTTTTTTCCACCATCAAAATGACCAAAACAGAATTTACATACATTAGTATCAGTAGGCCTGATGATTCGTCTACACTGCCAATTGTACAATTGTAATAGTAAAAGCGAAACCAATGAAAGCTTTCTGACGGGCCATATGCCATATCCAAGGATATACTACTCAACTACATGATATATGTGTGTGCATTTGCGCACTTGTGTGCATACATTGTATATATATACAATGTATGCACACAAACTATGGTTCATTCTACATACGATGACACGTAAAGCAAAGATCTTTCTTCACAATCTCACGTCAGCACAGCGAAATTGTGACTCACCTTCGCAATGTTCACATTTATGATAACTTATGTCTTTCTCACTGAAGTGCTTTAAGACCAACCCCGACACCTGGGAAACGCAAGCACAGAATCACCCATCCCAGCTTAGCTGCACCAACAGTGTTGCCAATTCTTCAGAACAGAATAGGATCGCGAGAGCACAAAGAAAACGTGAGCTGCGCAAGTCCAGAGCCAATTTCTTGCCTTTTGCCCAACCTGTGACAGAACCATGCGCGCACGCATTGGCCAGGTCGTTCATAGCCGAACACACTGTGACTCATCTTCATCTTCTTATCCCATGTGATGTTCTGGTCATCGTCGAAAACGACGGATGAGTACTATATCTTCTGCTACCTATACGCATGATGGTTTATGCTACAGACACATAGAAAACATATTCCAATTTTCGAAGCTGTACAGAAATTTTGCATTTAATATTTCGTCTTTTCTGCATTGGGTGAAAGTATATTTTCTCTAACAAAGCATCTGTTGCTTAAATCTCGTTAAATTTACTCTTGCCATATCGTTATGGAATACTGCTTTAAAAAATTGCTCAAAAGTGTTCATATAGTTTTCTATATAAATGAAATAATTACGAATAGCATATTCTATTCAGTAAGGTTTCAATTACTAAAATACATGCTATCTCTATTTATAGTTCATTAATAACAGTACTGTTGAAGAAAGTTAATGGATTTAGTCAAGTTATTCAGGTATAAATACGATATTAGATTTATATGAAATGTAAACATTTCTTAATTCATATATATATATATATCATACAAGAATATATTTGAGAAATATATAAACATAAATCTATTATATTTGCGTATTAACAGATTTTCAGCCTCTATTGTGTATCTAACACTAATCAAAATGCTTTCCATATTGAGAAGATGCCTTTCACAGTTAAATATAACCAGTCAGTTGCGCTTGCCTACGAAAGCCTGCCGCAGATAGAGTGTCAACTAGACGCACGACTGTAATGGAATGCTAGGACATGTATCTATCTATCTATCTATCTATCTATCTATCTATCTATCTATCTATCTATTTATCTATCTATCTATCTATCTATCTAATCACTCTATCTATCTGTCTGTGAGTCTATAGATATACATTAATATTATCAGCAGCAGCAGTAGTAGCATCATTATGATTATCATCATTATTATTATTATTATTATTATTATTATTAACAAGCCGGGCAAAATGCTTAGTGGCATTTCGCATGTCTTTTACATTCTGAGTCCAAATCCCACCGAGGTCCACTTTGCCTTTCATCCTTTCGGGATCGATTAATTAAGTACCAGCTGAGCACTAAGGTCGATATAATTGACTAGTCCCCTCCTCTATAATTTCGATCCATGTGTCTTTAGTAGAAAGGATTATTATTATCATTCTTTGTATTATTGCCACCATAGCTGGAGGTGTGTTTTTGGAGCGCTGTAAGTTTATGACAAATTCACTTGTTTAAAAGGCTATATACTGTATTCTGTTGTTTAAATCGTTTTGCAAGCCAGCTGCCCTTCTGGGGGCTGACGTTTGTTGAGCAAATCCCTATTTTGGAGGTGATACAAACCTTTTTGTTTCACATTTTTTCGAAAATTTGCTTCGAAGAAAATAAACATTGAAGATGGCGACGAAAAGCGGAAGTGAGGAAGGAAGGTGGTACAGCAATTTGCACGACGACTTCCCTGTCCTCCCCACCATGATTGGCAGTAGACAGCGGGAGGAGGAGGAGGAGGAGATAAGTTAGCGAGACGGTGGAAGGTTAGCGATCCAAAAAGAAAAAGAAAAGAAAAAAGGAAAAACTGG
>NC_068981.1:175140409-175144130 GCF_001194135.2 Octopus bimaculoides | reverse complement strand
TCTTCCTCACTACATGGAAATTGTAGTAGCACGAAGAATAACATTGACAACAATGACGAAGAACAAAAATGGAGTAAGCGGCGGGAAAGAGACTTTTGCAAATATCGCGGCAACTAAGGAATTGGAGAACAAAATAGAAGAACTAAACAAAGCAGCAAAATATATGAAAATGAATGGAAGGTGGGCAGAATTGACACGTCCAAGAGACATGCTTGAAGCAACAGCCCAACGAACAATTGTCTACGGGTGCGTTAACACAAAGACAATGTAATTCGAAAACGCTAGAAGCGACCAGGTAGGAAATGTCTTGAACGATATGTGTCAGGATATCCAAAACATTACGAGGTCGAGGTAGTACGGCGGAGTAGAGGTCTTTTTCAAGACCGACGGACAGGCGATACAGAGCTCGGTGATCACGTGGCACACCGAAGAAATCGTCCTGTTCTGAACGTACATGGGAAGAAGGGCGGTGCGAATTACGGTACCTGGAGTTCCACCAGTCCTGAATTTATGGTGGATTCTCGCCTGTATTTGTACGGACGAGAGAGAGAATCTCCTGGATATTAAAAGAACGAGGAGGGAGAAATGGGTTAGGATTACCTTGGAGGTTCTTCTCTACGTGAAGCCAGATGAGTTAGAGAAAGTCCCAGACTTGATTTCCCTCTCGAATGGAGTAGAACTAAGGGTGAACAGGAAGGGCAGAAGGCCGAAGTGCCACAATTGTGGTTCAACGGGCCACTTATGGTTTTTCTTCCTTACAGAAAGCATGGTACACAGTGGACCTGTTCTGACAACGTCGATTTCATGGAGAGAGATCAGCGAATGTGTGGCACGAACAAGTGATCACTATAAACAAATGATTTGTACAGGTCGTTCGGTAAGAGCGGGTTACTTAAAAGTAATTATCATTTTCTTCTAATAAAGAAAGATATCACTAGCATACACGAACATAAACCCTTTACAAGGATATACGTCTATGTAGTTCTGTGAATGTGAATGTGTGCGTATGTTCATGTTTGTGTATGTCTATCTATGTGTACGCGTGTTTGTGTGTGTAGATACTCATGAGGAGATCGAATACAGTACTAATACGGACAACAGTAAATGATTACAAACTCCAGCTTACTGTATTACAGATCGCAAAGAAACAAATAATGTGAATATTCATTTGGAAAAACCAACACATAGCATTATCGAAATTTGGAGCGAAAAAAAACCCATAGAAATACTGAAAAAGTATATAAATACATAAATGAACGGATAAATAAATAAGTGACTAAGAGCGAGCTTTTCACATTGTTTTGAATACTGGAAACAGAGTGGTGGTGAAACTCAGCTACGTTTTCTTTGTCTCCTAATATAAATACGAAGAAAATATATGAATAAATAAATAAAGGCCCAAATGGGCTCAGATTTTGAGACCAGCTTTTACAAAGTATAAACAAAAACTTTTAATAGAAACATTAAGTTGAAATTAGCGAGCTCCTTGGATAAATAAACGTACCGAAAGTCCTCCTAGTAGTAATGGAATGGCTTATGTGTTTTACAAGATACTTTGAGAGAAATCAATAGTGTAAAAAATATGCGGTGGGTAAGCCGTGTATTTAACTGAAATAGCAATTAGCAATACACCTGTGAGAGGAAAAGATCTGCGCTTGAAACATGGACCACACCCATACATAAGCTCCTGCGCACAAATACGCACGATTACCCATGTACAACACACACACACATACGCATACACACTCTCAAACACGTCCTAAAGTATAAAAGTACCTTCAAGTTTTTGTACATCAAGGAATTATACTGGAAAAGTAAATAAATACTACAAAGGAAGAACTGTTTTGATTCAGAAGGCCTCAGCCAAGGGAATCGTGGCCAGTAACCATCGCCTGATTACTTGTTTACCTATGATGTGGAAGCTTCTAACTGGAATAAGGGGAAAGAAATTATTCGACCATATTGAAAGAAATCAACTGCTAGTAGATGAAAAGAAAGGCTGCAAGAAGAAATCATGAGGAACAAAGGATCAGTTGCTGATTGAGAGACAATTTTGAGTAACTATCGGAGAAAGTTGAAAAGCCTATCAATGGCTTGAATTGACTATAAGAAGGCATATGATATGGTTCCTTACACGTGGATTCTAAAATGCCTGGAGAGATTCAAGGAAGCTAAAAATATGATTTATTTATTCAAAAGCAGTATGAGGAACTGGAAGCTGGTTTTGGCACCAAGTGAAGGGGAAATTGGGCAAGTCGACATCAAGAGGAGAATCTCTCAGGAAGAATCTGTGTCACTCTTGCTGTTTATTGTTAATGTGTTACCACTCTATCTTTTTCTGAAAAAATATGGGAGATAATCACAAACTACAGAAAAACATGAGGCCAATCTACCACCTGTTGTTTATGGACAATTTGAAGCGTTACGGAGCTTTGGACTCACTTATTCAGAGCGTACGAATTTACTTTCATTACATAATAATAATAATAATAATAATAATAATAATAATAATAATAATAATAATAATAATAATAGCAGCAGTAGCGATAATAATAATAATACGGCATTTCTTAAGACACATGTAAATCACCTGTAATAAACAAAATTCCGAACCTTTGGCTAAATGTACTTACAGAGATACATGAAGTGCAAAGCCCGAACGAACTGGGTGATTGAAAGCACAAGATCCCTTCTCCCCAAAACAGCTGAAACAAAAACCCAATAACACTTTGAATTACTACCTACAAATTCCTAATATCTGTACTTACTGAGCGGATATACAAATACCTTCATTAAACTAGAATTACTCTACCAGAATGAAATGAAGAGAAACCGGACTCATATGGGTGCAAACACGAACTATTAATTGATAAGATGATTCTAATTAACTGTCGGTCGAAAAAGAACAATCTGTTTTTTTTTTTTGTGTGAACAGATACCGGAATACTTTCTTGGTTTTATACACTGAGTTATCAAATCTAAATTCTCTAAATTGTATGCTCCATAAATACACTGTACACACATGTATACACAACAGCTACATACACGCGCACACAAATGTATAGAAGGGATACAATCACCGCTTTGTAGTGAGATTTCACATTTGTAATCAAATTTGTAAATTTGGTCAATTAGTACCTTGTAGGATTTCCAGTTTTGTGGTTTGTTATAAATAGGAAGGCTTTAAATTTCGATATTTTTATAGTATATTATTTGTAAGAGTTTATAGTTGGCCTACTGAATGTTGTATTTTTTTTTTTTACGAAATATATATTGTGTCCATCTCTTCTCAAAATCTAGCGTGCCTCGGCATAGTTTAGAGGAATGTAGAAGACAAGGGCCAGCACTTCGTTTAGCAACTGTATGAAGGTCTTGCTGCTCCTAAACATTGTCCTGGCAATAGAAGTCTATGCAGGGGAAACTTGGAAAAATGAATGCTCAGATCACTCAGAGTTTTAGTGTACTGCCTAGACATCAATGGTGTCTAGGAAGTACAATCAAGATCATCTACAGGGACAGAGATCACAATCTTTGAAGTCCTGAGAATGGTAAAATTTGCACAGCTTGCAGGATACTGTGACGGAAAGAAGAGTGAGACTTGCAGCTTATGTTTGCCAGAAGGGTGAATAACCACGACAGCTATAAAATGGGTACCAGCAGAAGGACAAAGAGAGAGAGAGAGAGAGAGAGAGAGAGAGAGAGAGAGAGAGAGAGAGAGAGA
>NC_068981.1:175139439-175140293 GCF_001194135.2 Octopus bimaculoides | reverse complement strand
GAGAGAGAGAGAGAGAGAGAGAGAGAGAGAGAGAGAGGGAGAGAGAGGGAGAGAGAGGGAGAGAGAGAGAGAGTGAGTCACTAGGACTAATGGCTTGCTGCATTTTAACAAGATCTGAAGCCACATTACTTGGGAAGAAGCAGTTGACTATACTCAAAACTGGGAGACGTCTTGTTGCCCAATGTATAGGCCAACTGTACGGGAGGAAGAAAGAGTAAGTTCATTTTTTTTCCGTACGTAATCTACATATAATCCTTGTAAAGTAGTTTATGTTTGGTTTCTGTAGTTTTAATAACTAAAGCGTCTGAAGTATTTATGACTATATTCTTATCTGGACTTTTCTCTTAGTTTTCTTAGAAAAGCCGTTGTTGATTACTATTTCTTTTATTCGGTAAATTTCTTTATCTATGTAGAAGAGAATCTAAATGCTCTTCGAAGTAACAACATTTTCTTCCAAACAAATTGCAAAGAATTCATACGAAAAAGAAAAAGAATAACATTAGAAATTGATAAAACAAGACTAACATCATATTTTCAGTGCAATGCGCACACATAGATATGCACACTCACATATATATACACACTCACATATATATATATACATACTCATATATAGTATATGATTACAAATAGGTTGTGTAACGTTATATCGGTGTTTGGATATCTTCATGTGTGGGCGCGTTTGCATATACGTGTAATACTGCATCAGTATAACTACATCTGTGTCTGTCCGTCTGTATGTCTGTATGATGTGTAAGTATGTTTGAATATATACACACAATATATATATATACACATACAATATATATACAATATATATATATACACACAATATATATATATATATATATATA
>NC_068981.1:175130195-175138042 GCF_001194135.2 Octopus bimaculoides | reverse complement strand
TATATATATATATATAGGGTGTGTATGAATTTCAAAATCCGAAAAAAGGGACCATTAGTATGTTTGAAATGGTAAGCCAAGATATATTACCGGATGAAGTAATACAAGGGAGACGAGCAACAATCAATTTTACGTACCACAATTCTGCACACTTCAAGTGATGTACTACCATTTTAAACAAAATGCGTTCATTGCATCTCGTCCACTTAACACATTGGCGTAATGAACTTTAATAGTTTGATATGTATTCCTTTGTATGCGATTTTGATAAATTCATGCAGTCGTGTATAGATACCGAATCTCCTTAAAGCCAGGAACGTTTCAGTATCCTGTTGTATGTATGCATGTATGTATGTATGTATGTATGTATGTATGTATGTATGTATGTATGTATGCATTATGTATGTATGTCTCTTCTGCTTTTTAATTATTATAAATTTTCTACTGAGAAGGGAGCTAGGTTCCAACAAAGATACAATGCTCCATCTTTTTATGTATGGATGTAAGTATGTATGTATTTTTCTACTCTAGGCACAAGGCCCGAAATTTTTGGGGAGGATGCCAGTCGATTAGATTGTCTCCAGTACGCAACTGGTACTTAATTAATCGACCCCGAAAGGATGAAAGGCAAAGTCGACCTCGGTGGAACTTGAACTCAGAACGTAAAGACGGTCGAAATACCTATTTCGTTATTGCCCACAAGGGGCTAAACATAGAGGGGACAAACAAGGACAGACAAAGGGATTAAGTCGATTAGATCGACCCTAGTGCGTAACTGGTACTTAATTTATCGACCCCCAAGGGATGAAAGGCAAAGTCGACCTCGGCGGAATTTGAACTCAATACGTAACGGCAGACGAAATACCGCTAAGCATTTCGCCCGGCGTGCTAACGTTTCTGCCAGCTCGCCGCCCTTATGTATGTATGTATGTATTGAAATTGTCAAGGACAATACATCCATTACCAAGGAGAGGAGAGGAGAAGATATGAATAACACAAGGGAGTACAGCCTTTTTTATTTTGCAACTATAACATCACTCTCACGAATTAATGAACTTTAAAACGTCAAACCCAACCTCATCATTCGGATAAAAACAGTAAATTTACAACATAACTTTTTCTAAAATACCCCGAGTAATATAATGAAACATTTCAAACATTCCACTAACTTCCACTTACTTGCAGAGAAATGAAACATTTTATTTAGATTTTCCGGTACATTCCTGTATGTAACACAGCGGTGGCTAAAAACTGGTAGTTTTTATAACGCTATACTTTACAGTGCCTTCAGACTATAATACAAAGAATGTATGCGAACGAAACATCACTATGCACTCTAAACTGCACTGATGTATATTAAGATAAAACAGCCCTGCTGACTAAAATACCATAAATAATAAAGGAAATGAACTAGCTTTCTAGTCAAAAATAGAAGACTACATGAACTGCATTACTAAGCGTAAACACTATGTCTCTTTATTAATTATATGGCAAGTTTCCTCTTTAAACTCTAAATGTAGATTTAACCCTCCTCCAAAACTGAATTTAGAATAATTAGCAACCGCATTCTAAGGGCAATTTATCTCATGCTTAGGTGCACCACGAGACTTGAAAAATAAATCTACACTGATACTGTTATCAAGTAGTTACTCAGAAGCGGAAACAAACTGTATTGTCTCAAATAACTTAATCCAGTGCAATTCATATAATATGCTTTTATTCATGATTTTATAGAATTGAAAAAAACTATATCTCTTATCAAATTATATTCTCCGTTATTGTTGTCTGTATTTAGAAAATGGCTCATGCTTAATGCTTGGTTAAATTCACCGATGTTTCTTTTTATGTATTTTATTCAAATCTTTCCTATCATTTTTCTCTAGAGCGATGAGATTAGCGAGTTGCTATTATACAAGAAGCATCTCACACGCATATGATATAGAAAATAATGTTACAGGAAAGTAACATAATTTGAAGTATCACTCAACAAGAATTTAGGTGCTAAAATAACCAAGAATAGGTTATCCCTAATAAGACAATATTTGTCACTGACACACACGTACAACAAACACTTCAACATCACTAACGTCAAGTTGATCTGTGGCTGCCTGGGTGACATCGCTTTATAGATCAGACACTACAACCGAAAGCTCCTATCTCAAAAGCCAAGCTGCAACTGCAGATATACTCCTGCCTACACACTTAGAGTATCACAGAGGTTGTCTAAAGCAGTAATGCAAAAAAAGGATCGATATAACCCCGGATATTTGGAAAAGAATTTGACGAACTCATTGCCAACTCATTAAAAACTGGTTATTGCCAGCAACTATACACATTCATATGGAAGGACAGAAAAACCTCTACAGCCTTGATTGAAATCGCCTGGAGTCTCGGAGACCATGCATCTAAATGTACTTCAGCTAAACGTAACATCGTTATCAAAATCATACCAGACACCAAAGCATCCTGAAATTACAAACAATACCGAACTGAAAATCCAGATAATCTTTCGTAACTGGAGATACTACAGAGCCATCATGAAAGAAAGTTGCATGTGGTCAATTTCTAATTGCCTGAAAATCTACAGTGTATTAATTCAAACTCTATGCAGATTTTTCAAGTAACGAAAAGTACCTTACGTTTGATTTAGACAGCACGTTTGGACCGAAGAAACTCTCTTCCACCAAAGCAGTTCAACCAGTAAATGTTGATTGTATCATATATTTAATTATATAACCACCTCACCTCGATCAATAATAATCGGAGTCTATATAGTGCATTATGGATACCGTTTTATTCATTTACAAAACGTTGCCAGATCGGTTGCATATATATTATGTGCATTTAACTCTAAGTGATAATAAAACGATTTCTCAAATGATTACTAAAAAAATCATTATGAGCTGTATTGTGTAATTTTCATATATATGTGTGTGTGCATGTATTGCATGTAAATGCACAATGTACAAGCATATATGTCTGTATGTACGTGAGAAAAGAATAGGAGTATAGCTACCAATGTATCCATCAAATTGCTGGTTGTATTATCATTGAAACGTTTGTGACTTTTGTAATATGTGAATTTATTTTAGATTGGTGGAATATGGTATCTAAGAGATACAAAAAACAAAAAAAACAACTCCGAATTCAAGAAAGAATGTATCAGTAGAGAGACTAGTTTCTTACGTATAGTAAATTTTGTTGTGGAATTAATATCATTTTACAAGCTGACATATATCTATGAAATTATATTTACAAGAAACAAATATTATTGCTTATATTAAAAATAATGCCTTACGCAAATTATCTGGTTATGAAAGAGTAGTGAGTGGAGTTTATTGAGTCGGCTACAAGGTAATTAAGGTCCATGTCTGCAAAAACAATTGTTAGTAAATGCTAGCATATATTCATTCACTGAATTAAGATATGCTGTATGCTCACTTTGTAATTCCCTCCTCTATAAAAATTATGGCTTCCATTGTCTAGATAAAAAAATGTTGCAGCACCAAAGATATGTGAATGAGGAATTAGAAGACTGACTCGTCATATTAACATTTCTAGTTCCTTAATACTGATTTTATTTTAAAGGAAACGTTGAAGGCTACTCAATATGTTGCTTTGTTTCTTCGTCTAATTAAGCTAGCTAACACCCAAATGAAAAGCATAAAAATCATATCAAATAATTTATAATCCCCCTAGATTAGAAAGAAGGCTGCTTAATCAAAAGAAAGAAATGATGTTTTCACTCTGATGTGCAAGTCCATATGATTAAAGCAGCAGTATATTATTGGCATTAATTTTAATGATCATGTGGACACAAAAGGCACACACACGGAAGAATGTCGTTATAACACCGAATCAGACGATCCAAGATATCTACGCAGTATCTATACGGTCTTAGTAATTTCCTTTGTCCATAATAATTGTTTTGTCCATAATAATTGTTTTGTCTGATCTATTGTTTTTTGGTCGATTTGCTTCTAGCATGACTGAAATACCATATATCCCGTTAATTGCTAGAAATATGTGACATTATTCTGTCATTATACTATTAAAAGCAATTAATTCTTAGATCCACCATTCCTCATAGGGATACTGTGGCTGATGAGTTTTAACGCCTTCTCAGCCATTAAAGCACAACCATGACTAAGAAAATTCATTATAGCTTCTCAACCTCAGAAAGCCTGGGAGATAGCAGCATACGTAGATTAAATCGAGGGCAGCACTTGGATGATATTTTTTTTTCGATCCCAGAAAGATAAAAGCAAATTAGGCCTCACCAGGATTTCAATTCAAAATGTAAAAATCAAAAACAAGGTATTCTGCCCGATGCATCAACAATGCATCAGAAATCCCATCTGATGCACTCTTTAGAAAATTATGTTCGAAATTAGATGCGATATATATAATTCCTAAAACTGATCTCAGTATTTTATGGTCATTCGCGGAATAAAATTTAAAACATTCCTCTGCATACATTTCAAAGTAAGAGAACTAAGATGCTGTGAAACATACGCCAGTTTATTAGTATTCACGGGATAAAAAATATCACTGGCTCACAATCCCTTAGAATCAGTAAACAGAAAGACGTGAAAGTGTTCGAGTTACTTTGGAAGACAAGTATGAAATCCGAGTAGATCTCATTGTAGAATATACAAACGGAACTATAATCTCTTTTAGATTATAGACAAAAATTATAATACATTCTCTTTTGTAATCTCTATTATTTTAGAAAATAGCATAAATTATTTCAGCATGTGATAAGACTTTCAAGCATCTGCATCAGAATTCATGGGAATGCAGTTTGATCGCTAAGATATAACTTATCAGTAATAAATTCCATATTATATACTTGATAGCCGCTATCTCATCTATTATATTCTTGTAGGCATCAAGCACATTCATTCAACGTTCTCTCATAAATAATTAATTAATACTATCATAAAATAAAATATAACAAAGTATAGAACCACAAATATAAGAATATAGATAATGTAGCTGAATCACAAGGAGAAAATATTCTAGAATAGACATAAAATACTTCTCGATAATTTTATTTCGTGAAATTCTACATATTCTAACTGAAATATATGATATAAATGTAAAATAATAGTCTCTAAGGATAATAAAAAAAAAATAATCTCCACTACGATTGCAACTATGAATGATAGATAAGACATAATTTAATCTTAGTTCATTATTTTAACTAAATTTCCTACCCTGATACACTAATCAGGAACCTTCAGTTAGGCACATATTAGATGCCATGCTAATTTCATTTCTACTTGTAAGCTAGAGGAAATAATGTTATTGATAATTCTTACACACAGGTGTGTGCAGGTAAACGCATTAATCCACAGACAAAGGAGATTTAGTAAATAATAAGGAAACGTAATATACATAATACAGGGATCTTTTGGAAGCTCAAAATAAACGGGTAGTTATTTCGGACTGAATAATGAGGCTTACACTTCTCATCAAAGGAAAACCATCAAAATTAATGTGTTACACTGGAACGTAAAACGTAAAACTGCTAATAAAATGGCCAGAATATGCTTAGCATAATTTAGACAAAATAAGAAAAGGAAAATTGATTTTCAATAAAATGATTTCAAAATATTGAAATTTCATTAATTAAATTTAAGAGGAAGAAGCTTTTCTCCATCAGTCCCTTTTATATAGGCTGGCAAGAATAACTATGTATGACGACGATGCAGTTGATATTCACTTTCAGATTGTATAAAGGAAAAAAAAAAACATGCGTAATGAAAGAGTTCAAAAGAGATACAATTGTGAACAAGAGTAATTGAATTTTTCTGTATAGCAGGAACTGGGATGCAAACCGAGGAGGGCATGTGGTGATCTTATGCTTTGCCTTTGCTTTTACGTCTCTGCTCGACAGCTTTGAACAGACATCCTAATATGCAGTATTCACCTTTGACCTTAATCCTGTTATAACTAATTTTGGATGAGTCAGATCTGAGCAACATAGAAAACACTTTAAGTGAAAAGCTTTACGTAAATATAATACTATGTACATTTTATGATAACATGTTGATGCACATAAACGTAGCGATACACACACACATATATATGTAAATATATGTATATATGCAATATATATAGACGTATATATAGAGAGGGACAGAAGGAGAGAAAGAGACGGAGAGAGAGAGAGACATGTGTGTGTGTGTGTGTGTGTGTGTGCATATATGTATATACATATATATATATATGTAAATATATATTTGTGAAAGAGGACAACAAACGCCGAGGCATGGCAAGCATCTCAATTCATATACATTATTTTATATTATTCTTAAATTAGTTGAGTTCTTATAGCTGTTTCTGGGATATCCCAAGCGATAGGCGAGTATGCCTAAATATGGGGTATCCCGTCATCAGAGACGAGTAGATAATATGTGAAAGATCTAGACATGGAAATATTCAGATAAAGACCTAAACATGGAAAATTCGCAGGTTATAAGCAATGAAATAGAAGAGTAGAGAATAAGGAAATAAAGTTCGACTATGCTTCTTTCAACAACTCTACATGCACTTCCCTAATATCAAAGGAGGTTTGTATAGAGATGATGTATTGCTAATTACAACGTGCCTAACTAAATCTGCAGAAGAGAAAACTAGAAAACGTTTACATAAATTCTGCGCCAACTTTAACCTATTTCTTTTGAAAACTCATACAAAACAGCCAACTTTCTAAATGTAACTTTGGATTAAAGTTTTTCACTTTACTTCCCCTATCATAAACCCAATCAATACTTTAGGTACATCAACACAGAATCTAACCACCACAAATCTACATTCGAGCGTATAATCAAAGGCATATCTATCTGGACATCGGATCTCTCCGCCACTGAGGAAATCTTCAATATCTAGGCTACCTACTATAACCAAGATCTAGCTACTAGTGGTTTCTCCCAGAAAATTAGATTTATAATAAACAATAAACTTAAAGAACGTCTCTATAAACTTAACCCTAGGGTAGTACGACCACCTATTGTACACCTAAGCCCTCCCACTACATAGAAAGTAACACCTCTATCAGAAACTTAGAAGGACCTCATATAAGACAATCTCGTCCGCCCAGCACCCACATATATAATACCCGATGTAAGCAAATAAACATCGAACCATACAACTCCCCTCTAACATGTTCTAGGAATTACACTTCCCCTAATTTGCCAAAAAAAGTGGTGGAAGATCAATTCTCTGGTACACACATCCATTCGCTTTGCACTTTAAGGAACTAGCCAAAACCGTTTACAAATAGTGGACTCTAACTTCCCACGTCACCATAAATAGCATTCTATCTTTAACAGATCTACTTTAAAATTATCCTACTCCTCTACTCGTAATATAAAATCTATTATTTCCTCATGCAAGAAACATAAACTTACCTCAATGTATACAATCCTACTAAAAATCTATACAACCAAAACACTAACACTGCACGCAATAACATAAACAACGCCCCTGGCCCTAACACTATAATTAGCTTGAACCTAGATGCTGTAATCTCTGCTTCCCAGGGAACTATGTGCACGGCTGAAGCCAATGTTCATACTAATAGAATTACTAGTACTAATAGCCATTATAACTACTAATACCGCTACAACTAGTAATATTACTAACAATAATACTAATACTACTACCAATGAAAATACTACTATTACTGAAAATGAAAGTATTATTAATATTAATACAACTTCTACTAATATCAATAATAATAAGAATAATAATTCTTTTAGATAACTGAGAAGCTTGGATTTGGTAGATGGAAACTGAAAGAAGGCCGTCATATATATATATATATATATATATATATA